>NW_006929784.1:2804-4882 GCF_000298275.1 Orycteropus afer afer
TTCTTTGGAATGGGCACAAATATGGATCTCTTCCAGTCAGTTGGCCAGGTAGCTGTCTTCCAAATCTCTTGGCATAACTGAGTGAGTGCCTCCAATGGGACATCTGTTTGTTGAAATATCTCAGTCGGTATGCCATCAATTCCCGGAGGCTTGTTCTTCGCCAGTTCTTTCATTGCAGCTTTGACTTCTTCCTCCATTACCATTGGTTCTAGATCACAGATCACAGTTGGTAGCTTGTTAAAATATATTAGATATACATCTCACACAGTAGTTTATGACACAAATAATTATCATCAAATAACAAAACCAGTTAAAATCAACTAAAGATTTCCAAATGACAGGTTTGGAACAGCTAAGAGAGACCAGGAAGTGAGCAAAATGGTTTAGGACAGCTAAGGTAGATGAACTTGTCTGTCAGTTTGTCATACTTTGGTGGTTTGTATGTTGCTGTGAGGCTGGAGGCTATATCATCAGTGTTTCAAATGCCAGCAGAGTTACCCATGGTGGACAGGTTTTAGTGGAGCTTCCAGACTAAGACAGACTCTGAAGAAGGAAGATTTGGTTAATGTTTTGTTCTGCTTCCCCTAAATAATTTATATTAGTTACTGAATGAGTTAACCAGACAGATATGTATTTATATTAGGGTTCAATGGCAATTGTGAATATGAGAAAAAGAACTCCTAAGATAACCTTTGACAGGGTAGGAAGACTGCCTAAATATAGTATATAAGAAAAAAGCATATATTACAGCAATAACGAAATAGGATCTTTTAGTGATTGGCATATGAGATGATACAAAAACTGTCAAAAATTATAACAGAGAATAGTTACAATATTAAAAGCAAATAGGTATATTAAGATTTCTGTGTTGTACATAGGGTGTAGAGACTAAGAGATTAATAAGCTTTACCAGTCAATAAAATCTAACTTAGAATAAAGCTACTATAAAAACTATAATTATTAGGCAAAGTTTCAAAACAGTTTCAAAAACTGACATGAGATATTATTAAAAGAACCAAAAAATAATACTACAAATGTGCAGTACATACAGGAGAAAGAAAATACCAACAATTAAGAAACAATGTCCCAAAACCAAATTTTATGGTAATGTGTATTTGTCTTGTTCTGTAATCTTGGGTTCAGCCATCTACTTCTAACACACTCATCTGTTTCTGGCTGATGGAACAATGAAATTTCAGTTTGAATCTTTTAGCCGATGGACATTCTAGGGATGCTTAATCTTTTTTCAGTTGAGACAGGCTAATCTACATGTAAATAGTGGCTAAGGCACTTGACTGCTAACCAGAAGGTCAGCAGTTCAAACTCACCAGCTGCACCATGGAAGGAAGACAGGGCAATCTACCTCCATAAAGATTTACAGCCTCAGATACCTAGTGAGAGTTGCTGTGAGTTGGAAACAACTCCATGGCAGTGAGTCTGGTTTTTTGGTTTTAATTTAGCAGCACAAAGGTTAGTAAAGAGAACTAAATATGGACCTCTCTGACAATGTTTGAGTGAGCACTTTAATTGAGATCTTTTCTAATATACATATTCTCCTGGGGCAATGTTAAACAATTTTTAATAACCAGAGACCTTTTGAACCTGTGAAAATACATTCTTTCAAAGTGAAATTTATACGGCAGATGTATCATTTTATAATAGAAAATATGAGAAAGATTCTGAAATAGAGAATAATATCAGTTAACAGGATCATTAAAAGTCAATGTCAACATTCAGTGCTAATAGCTTAAATGTTTTTGTGGAGGGGGCAGTAGTAAGAATGCCAAGGGCTATTTGATTTTGAAAAACTATTTTTTTTATCAAAATCATTTCAGTATTCATTTCTTAGAGCCCTTGAACACAATCATTTAAATTATTTTGAATATATTCAGTTTGAATTTTGGTATATGCCATAATATCTTCTAATCCACAGGTTATTTTTGAGTAAACATAATGTTACTAGTTACCTAAATTGCTGATTTTTATATTAAAGAGAGTAGAGGAAAAAATAGTTTCTTATATCTATAAAGCAGAACATTAAACGTTGATAATATTATCATAAAAATCTTTTTTTTTTT
>NW_006929785.1:0-515 GCF_000298275.1 Orycteropus afer afer
TGGTTAGCAGTCAAGTGCTTTAACCACTATGCTACCAGAGCTCCTATACCAAATATTAGGGTCCCTAAATTTGGCATCAGTTTTTCCTTGAAGAACTTTATAGATTTAGGTTTCACATTTAAGATTTTGATCCATCTGAAGTTAGTTTTTATGTATGGCATAAGGTACAGATCTTTTTATTTATTTATTTATTTATTTATTATTTTTTATTGTGATTTGGTTGAAGATTTACAGAGAAAATTCACTTTCCATACAGCAGTTCACATACACTTTGTCTCATGACATTGACCACAGTTTACCCCAATGAAACAGCTCCCCTCCCACTTCCTCCCCATAGTTACCTCTTCCCAGTGTCCATCCCTCCATGCACTCCTGCCCCCTGAGCTGTCTGTCTGTGCATAAGCAGCCCTTCTTTCTTCAATGATTGTTCTCTCCAAGGAGTGTATCTACCTCAGGTAAATGTTCAACTCATATGCCTGTCTTTTGTTTGTCTGGAAACCACAGGTGTGGGTTCA
>NW_006929785.1:2272-2736 GCF_000298275.1 Orycteropus afer afer
CAGCCTTCTGGTTAGCAGTCAAGTGCCTTAGGCACTATGCTACCAGAGCTCCTAATAATGGAATAGGTGGGTCAAATGATATTTCTAGTTCCAACGTTTGAAGGAGTCACCATACTGCTTCCCACAATGGTTGTACCATTTTACAGTCCCACCAGCAGTGTATGAGAGTCCTGATCTCTCTACATCCAAGCCAGCATTTGGTATTTTCTGTCTTGTTGAACTTTGCTACTAGTGCTGGAACACAATGTTATCTCATTGTTGTTTTGATTTGCATCTCTTTAATAGTTAATGATCATGAGCATTTCTTCATATGTTTGTTGGCTGTTTGAATATCCTCCTTAGTGAAGTGTCTATTCATGTCTTCTGCCCATTTTTTAATTAGATTGTCTTTTTGGTATTGAGCTGTTGAAGTTTACTATAAATTCTAGAGATAAGTCCCTTGTCAGATATGTCATTACCAAATA
>NW_006929785.1:5449-6504 GCF_000298275.1 Orycteropus afer afer
CTTTTGCTGTGTCCCAATGATTTTGGTATGTTTTGTTTTCATTCTCATTTAATTCAAAAATTTTTAGATTTCAATTTTTGTTTCTTTTCTTACCCAGTCTTTCTTAAGGAGGGTGTTGTTCACTTTCCATGTGTCACTCTTTTCCCGTTGATTTTCTTATTGTTGATTTCCGATTTGATAGCATTATGATCTGAGAAAATACTTTGCAGTATTTCAATGTTTTTAAATTTATTAAGGCTTTATGGCCTAATATATGATCTATCATGGAAAATGTTCCATGTGCACTGGAAAAGAATGTATATTGTGGTGTTGTTGGGGAGTGCTATGTAGATGTCTATAAGTTCAAGTTGTTGTATTTTATTTTTTAGCTCTTCTGCATCTTTGTTGAGTTTCTTTCCTGTTGTTCTATCTTTTATTGAAAGTGGTGTATTAAAATCTCTCACTATGATTGTGGAGTCATCTATTTGCCTTTTCAACTCTTTTAAAGTCTGATTTGTGTATTTTGGGGCTCTTTCATTGGGTCCATAGATATTTATTATGGTTGAATCTTCTTGGTCAATTGTTCCTTTAATCATTATATAATGTCTTTCCTTGTCCCATATGGTGGTTTTTTGTCTTAAAGTCAATTGGTCAGAAATTAATATTGCCACTCTTGCTCTTTTTTGGTTACCATTTGCTTGATATATCTTTTTCCAACTTTTGATTTTTAATGTATTTTTGTCTTTCTCTCTAAGGTGTGTCTTTTGTAGACAGCATATTGATGGGTTTTGTGTTCTTATTCAGTCTGCAATTCTCTGTCTCTTGAGTGATGCATTTAATCCAGTAACATTCTTTGTAATTATCGACAAGTATAAATTGGTTGCTTTCATTTTGTTGTGTGCTTTTTCATGGTGTCCCTGGTTTCTTTGTTCCATACAATTTTCTTTGCTGAGCTCACTAAGTTTATGTATCTTTTTTTTTTTCATTTCCTTTGTTGCTGTTGTTTTATTATTTGCTGAATATTTGTGCATGTCCTCTTTTTTATTGTGATATGAAAGTTTATCTTTTTTTTTTTT
>NW_006929786.1:0-1568 GCF_000298275.1 Orycteropus afer afer
TCCATTTAAATATAATTTATTTTTAAAAGAGCAAAGAATATATAGTCATAACTGTAAAAAATTTTCATAAAGACTTTCTGCTTCAGCATATAAACTAATAAGAAATGTATATATAATATATTTGTTGTATGATGTTGAATCAATCCTGACTCAGAGTAAACCCATGTAACAGAATTAAACTGCCCCATAGGATTTCCTATAATCTTTACAGAAACAGCTTGCCAGGAACCACTTATAAGTTCACACAGATGATCTTTCAGTTATCAGCTGAAAGTTTAAAAATTTCCACACCTAGGCTCCTTCTATATCTAAAGGAGAATGTACATACAGTAGAGAACATATGTATTTAATATAATATATAAAAACCAATACCAAACTCACTGCCACCAAGTGGATTCTGACTCATAGCAACCCACATTGAGTTTCTGAAATTGTAAATCTTTATGGAAGTAAATCACTCTATTTTCCTTTCAGGGAGCAGCTGGTAGATTTGAACTGCTGACTTTCTGGTTAGAAGCCAAATGTTTTATCCACCACACTACCAGAGTTCCTAATATAATATATAGGATTGAGAATATATATTTATACATCGTTATATGATACATTAAAAACTACCATAAGCAAAAACTATGAGCTCTGGTAGCATACTGCCTACAGCACTTGGCTGCTAACCAGAAGGCTGGTAGTTCAAACCCACCAGTCACTCTTTGGAAGGAAGGTTGGATAATCTACTTCCATAGTGATACTGTCTCAGAAACCCAAGAAGGGGATGCTATGAGTTGGGTCCCACTTAATGGCACATAACAACAATAACAACATATGCAAAAACTGGGAGAAATGGGGCATCCTACTAAAAGACCACGCCAGTTTCCTCTTTCAACAGTGATTTAGTGAAGCATATACAAATAGTGATTTTGGAATTATGAGCCTTTAATGAGAAGATAAAGTATTAGGTTGAGTAAAGACAAGAAATGGATTGGGTTCAGTGACTGGGGAAAAACAGCCAGCTGGACCAAAGAGGTGACATTAAAAATACAAGGAGAACAAGGAGGAAAAAGGAAAATAAAAACTCCACAGTACCCACAAGTTTTAAAGACACAGGGTAGACAGACTGGGAGGGTTTCAAGATGAACTAAAGTCATGAATGTGGGAGAAGGTTGCACGCGGCAAAAGATCATATAAAGATCATATAAAGAAACTGATCAGCTTGAAAGCTTGCAAGCAGCCATCTAGATGCAACAATGGGTCTTTCCTCATCCAGAGCTGAGAAGAAGGAGGAACACCAGGGATTCATGGAAACAACTAGTCTTCATGACCGGTACACCATGCGATCTTCAGTCTATATGACTATGAAACCAGAAGAATTGGATGGTGCCTGGCTGCCACTGTCAACCACTCAGAGGGAGCTCTATGGAGGAGATTCTGGATCAGAGGGAGAACAATGTGGGACAAAACTCAACATCAATTGAAAAAAAAAAAAGAGGGGGACCAGGTTTGCTGGTCCAATAGAGCCTGGTGGAACCACTGAGACTATGGTCCCTAGCTGCCCTTCAGGTCTGGAATTGAAC
>NW_006929786.1:2135-3942 GCF_000298275.1 Orycteropus afer afer
CTATGGAAGTAGATTGCCCCATCTTCCTTCCGAGGAGTGGTTGGTGGGTTTGAACTGCCAGCCTTCTGGTTAGCAGTCAAGTGCCTTAGACACTATGCTACTCTAGTCCAACTCTTAGCAACACTTTTTATTATAGTGGCAGAGGCAGATTCCTAAGGTTTTGGAACTTGTGGATCTTTGTGGAGGAGGGCTGACCTTTCTCCTGCAGGGTGGCTAATGGATTTGGACTTCAGGGCTTTGATTGATGGCCAAATGCAACCATCAGCAAACTGCTCCAAACAGACCAAGGGTCTACAGCTGTCCTTGTACCACACCGCCATCACTGGCTGATCTACCTCACACAAAGAACAAAAAAACAAAAAAGATTTAGCCTTCTCTCCTGGAGGTCGCTTCTTATGCCAATCTTCTTTCTCCTGCACACAGGAGCAGATTCTGCCTCAATTGTCTGCTCCTAGGGCTACTGGCTGAACAAACTAGAAAAATCCTTCCTTGATTACCTTATCTTCCCTTCATTTTTCTACTTCCCTTTCCCCCAATTTTTCTTCCTTTTTATCTGACAATTTATGTCTCTACCTCTTGGTCTTTCATTTTTACCAAACCTTCTTCCCTCTCACACATTACTTTTTTCTCCTTTTTTCTTATATTCCTTTTCTTTCACCTTATTTCTTATTTTCTATTTTTATTCTATCTTTCATCTCTCCTTATTATCCCTTGTTTTCTTTCTATTGTTCCCTTTTCTTTCCTGCTTAATCCAAGAGGAGGGACACATTAACTCTCCACTAGTCAATCTATCTACTACATGGACCACCCAATAGACAAGTAACACCAATAGCTCATGCACCACAGGGACAACAGACAGTTGACAATACTTGCTCATTCCAGCTGCAACTCCTCTTCATGGAAAATAAAGACCTCGACCCTAACAGCACACAGAAAACTGGAAAGCAACCCAGGACAGTCAAGCTAACAATCAAAGTTTACCTGCTCCACTTCCAGATATACTTAGATAAATTAAAACATAAAACAAGGGTGAAACAAATCAGCACTTAACCAACAAATAAAAACAGCAACATCAAAATGTCTGAGAGAAAACAGACAACTTCAACTCAAAAAAGAAAAAAAAGATAAAATGGCAAAAACCAGTGTCCAAACTAAGAATTAAGATGTCTCCCAAGGAAAAACAAATAACAGAACTATCTGACAAGGAATATAAAAGATAGAGAGATGATATATAGATGTTGTTGTTGTTGTTGTTGTTGTTATGTGCTGTGGAGCTGAACCCGACTCATAGCTACCCCTACTTGGGTTTCTGAGGCCATATCACTACAGAAGTAGATTGCCCAACCTTCCTTCTGAGAAGTGGCTGGTGGGTTTGAACCTCCAGCATTCTGGTTAGCAATCAAGTGCCCTAGGTACTATGCTACCAGAGCTCCCAGATAGATGATAGATAGATGCATACATACATACATACATACATACATACATAGCCTTCCAAGAGTTTAAGTAAACCATAAACGGAAGCAAGGAACAAACAGACAACACTCTTGAAGAATTCAGGAAAATCATTCAAAAGCAAAATTACAAAATAAATACACAATAGGAAAACATAAACAAACAAACAAACAAAAACAGCAATAGAAATCCAGAGGATGAACACTAAAAATACAGAGATAGATAACACATTGGAAGGACAAAAGAGTAGACTCAAACTGGCTGAAGAATGCATTTCCCAGATAGAAGAAAAATCACTTGATTTCAATTTGCATGAGGAAGAATCAGAACAAAGGTTTAAGAGAAATTAAGAAAA
>NW_006929786.1:4401-4850 GCF_000298275.1 Orycteropus afer afer
CCCAGAGTAGCAGGCTGGAAGAGCAGGAGAAAGGGGATAAAACCCAGGAAGCCAAAGAGAAGAACAATCAGCCGAAGGGATTAGTTGAGAAGGGAAACTCAGGGACACCCAAAGAAGCAGGCCAGAAGAGCAGGAGAAAGGGGATTAAAAGACAGGAAGCCAGACAGAGGAATAGTCAGCCACATGGACCCAGATGGGGGGGATACGAGAGGTCCCAACAGCAGGACAAACTTCTCTGTTGGTTTGTTCTACTGTGGTGACATGTAGATGTGAGTTTTGAGGCTGAGCCTCTGGTGTTTAAAACCAAGCGAGATGCACCTGGTGCATAGGTAACAGCCCAGCTTATAGACAGAGACAGACTAGGAAGAAGGAAGAGACCGTACACTTCTCAAAGAAATTGGCCAGGGAAAACCTTATGAATAGCAAAGAAACACTGTTTGGTACATTAC
>NW_006929787.1:0-4840 GCF_000298275.1 Orycteropus afer afer
TCAAGGCTCAGGGGTCCAAGATTATCTTCTGTGTCTGTGTTAATTGGTTTCCCTTTTCTTTGTTGAAGAGGGTCTGTGCAATCCTTCTGCCTAATCTGCCATCTTGCTGGAACCATTGACCTCTTGCTTTCTTCATGGATGATGTTCTTGATGTCATTCAACAATTCTTCTGGTTTTCTGTCATTGGTGTTCAATGCATCAAATCTATTCTTTAGATGATCTCTAAATTCAGAAGGGATATATTCAATTCCATATTTCAGCTCTCATGGACTTATTTTAATTGTATTCAACTTCAAGTTGAATTTGCATGTAAGCTGTTGATAGTCTGTTCCACAATCAGCTCCTGGCGTTGTTTTGTCTGACGATATTGAGTTTTTCCATTGCCTCTTGCCACAAATGTAGTCAATCTGATTCCTGTGTACTTCATCTGGTGAATCCCATGTGTATAGCCACCATTTGTGTTGTTGAAAAAAAGGTATTTGCAATGCACAATTTGTTGGTCTTGCAAAATTCTATCATGTGATCTCCAGCATTATTTCTGTCACCAAGGCCAAACTTTCCAACTACGAGTGATTCTTCTTTGTTTCCAACTTTTGTATTCCAATCACCAATGATAATTAATATATCTTGATTGCACATTCAGCCAATTTCAGACTGCAGAAGTTAATAAAAGTCTTCAATTTCCTCGTCTTTGGCTTTGGTGGTTGGTGCATAAATTTGAATAATGGTCATATTAACTGGTGTTCCTCTTTGTTGTTGTTGTTGTTGTTATGTGCCGTCAAGTCAAACCTGTCTCATAGGTGTTCCTTGTAGATGTGTGGATATTATCCTATCACTGACAGCATTGTACTTCAGGACAGATCTTGAAACATCCTTTGTGATGTTGGATACCATGTCATTGCTCTTCAAATTGTCATTCCCAGCAGAGTAGATCATATGGTTGTCTGATTCAAAATGGCCAAAACTGGTCTATTTCAGCTCACGATTGCCTAGGATATCAACCTTCATGCATTTCATTTCATTTTTGACAACTTCCAATTTTCCTAGATTCATACTTTGTACATTGCATGTTCCTCTTATTCATGGATGCTTACTGCTGTTTCTCCTCAATTTGAGTGGTGCCACATCAGCAAATGGAGCTCAAAAGCTTTATCTATATCAGTAAGGTTGGTCCTACTCTGATGATACAGCTCTTTCCTAGCCTTATTTTCAAAGCCTTCTGACCTAAGGGGTTTGTCCTCCTGCACTGTATTGAATAATGTTTCCAGGATATTCATAAAGTTGTGGAGCAATGTATCAGATAGTGTTTTTCTGCTATTCATAAGGTTTCCCCTGGGCAATTTTTTGAGTGAGTACCCTCTTCCTTCTTAGTCTGCTTCACTCTGTAAGCTGCATTAAAACCTGTACACCATATGTAACCCTTCTGGCACTTGAAACCCTGGTGGCACAGCCTCAAGTCTCACAAAAACACACAAGTCACAACAGTACAACAAAGTGACAGATAAGTTTGTCTCCCTTAACTGTTCAATGTAAACCTAAAGCCATAAAACCTCTCTTTAGGTTATTGCTGCCATGTATTGCCACATTTTCTCCTACAGACATGTTAGAAACGTCACTGATGGGCCATAACTGTGTTGGACTAGAGATTAAATAGGATTTATTCATGCTCTTTACTCCTCCTGGATTGCTTTACCATCATTTCTCATGTCTAATCTCTAATATCTGGTAGCATAGTGGCTAAGACACTTGCCTGCTAACCAGACGGCTGGCAGTTCAAACCCACCAGCCACTCCTCGGAAGGAAGGTTGGGCAATCCTACTTCCGTAGTGATACTGCCTCGGAAACCCAAGGAGGGGTCGCTATGAGTCGGGGCCGACTTGACGGCACATAACAACAACAACAACAACAACAATCTCTAATATGGCTTAAGTCAGATTAATGGGTTTAAGCATAGCAATGACTGTGAGGATAGCACAGGACCAGGCAATATATTTCATTCTGTTGTACATAGGGTTGATGTGGGTCAAAACCAACTCAATGGGACCTAACAATAACAACAGTCTCTAAATCTACTTTTTGACAGTTTTCTCTCTCTCCAATGTTTTTCCAAAGATGTTATTAATACCACCACAAAATAATACATGTTTATGGTTTCTACCTCACTGTATTTCTAATATACATATAAATAGACTGTATCTAGAACCTGTATTGAGGATATTAGATACATCTTTTAATCTTCTGGAACTCTTAGCATAGTATTTTTCACCTATAAAAATGCTTATTATGTATTGGGTAAATGATTAAGTATATATATCAGTCTACCAAGTTATATTTGCTTGTGCTACAAGTAGTATTAAATCTAACTAGGATAGGTCCTTTGTTTATTTTCAGCAATTGTGACAGAACATGAGAGACAATAAACCTTTAAATTACCTATTTTATATTTGGGTGGCATAGTGCCTAAAGCATTTGACTGCTAACCAGAAGACTGGCAGTTCAAACCCACCAGCCACTTGTTGGAAGGAAAATTGGGGAATCTACTTCTGTAGAGATACTACCTGGGAAACCCAAGGAGGGGTCACTATGAGTCAAGATTGACCCGGGCAGTTAGTTTGGTTTATTTTATATTAGCAACAAATCTCTGAGATTCTTATTATATGAGTTTAGATTACAAAAAAGAAAAATAAGTTTTAACTGAATAAATTATATCTGGTTAAAGTTGGTGAAAATAATGGGTCTTAAAAAAAGTCTTATCAGGAGAAATAATCTTTTAAATTTCAATTCAGCAGTCAAAAGCTAGTTCATTTCCAGTTTCCTGAGTTAAGCATTGTAAGACAAAAATTAAACATCAAGAGCTCATAACTTGTCATTCATGTGCTATGCTAAAAGTTGTATAGACTATCATGGTAATATCAGCAGTAGACAGCTAATAGGCTATTTTATTAATTGCAAGTTTTTGTCATTTTCTAATGAATTTAATGGGGATAAATCTTTTTTTTTTTTTATTTTAGATCAGAATTTTTTATAATTTGTTTTATTTTGGAGTCCAATACCACTAAATCTTTATAGTGAAAGCTGATACCAGGAGGGCACTGTCAGGAAAGTATTAAAGATGAAAATAAATTTACTAGCATTTTTATTTTACTCCTGTTTTCAAAATGCTTAGAGAACCTTCAAAAACACTGTTGTTTACAAGATTACAAAATTGGTGGAAAGCATTGAAACATTAAAATGTTGAACTGCTGTAGTACCTCATAAACACATTCATAAAGAAAGGCAGAGCCAATTAAAAAAAATAAACTTCTCATGTACTGTAAGATAAATTGCTGCAAGCCTACCAATAAAAATAATAGAGCTGTCAAAACAAAATAATTTCTGTGCACAAACCAAAGCATACCCAATAAAATAAGAGGATGAAGATCTTCTGAATAAATACCTCATCAGGAATGAATTGCAGAGGGAAATACATTTATTTAGAGCTCAGTTACTTCATGAAAACAAATGTCTGCTTATAAGTTTGTAATATTTGACAAGGGGCAGATTACTGCTCAGCCATGGCCTCCAATAACTTAAAATATTAGAAGCTATAGACCTTGATCAGTTAAATGAATTACGCAAATGTTCACCTTTCACAGATTGATAACCTGGCTATAGTCTGGGACACTTTACTATCTGTGTACTGATGAATTATCAAGACATTTAACTTGATAGATCAGGGTCTTTTGCTAAATAAATTAAAGCAAATAGGAGTAACTGAGCAAGCTGTTGGCTGGTCTAATGGGAAGGACCCTGGTATTTGTCAAATTAATCTCAGTCAGTGATTGTGAAGAGATCTGTTCCAATTCCATCCTGTTCATTAGGGGACAAAGTCTGTTCTTGAATCCTGAGTAGTAGAAGAGAATTCACTTAAATGAGTGAAATATCAGATCACACAAAAGCAAAATAAAGAGCTGCCTTTCACTCACATAGAACTTTAACATGGACTCAAATCACATATACTAATATCTGTAATAGGAAGTCAGTGAGAAGGCACAATAACAGGGACATTCCACACAGATTCCTAGATATGTGAGGCAAAGGGTCAGAGGTACTTCTATTTGCGGTAAACACCCAGGAAAGATTTTGGAGACATAGTTTTTCTTGAAGCTGAGTTCACCACGCCTGCTTAGCAGAGGTAAAATATTAATTTCAAATCATCTGAAATATGTAGAATGATCACAGTTATTTAGAATAGCGACTGTAAGAGTCCATTTTGTCAAAGGGATTATTGCTGAAAAACAAAGAACTTGAGAAGGATATGGAAGGATTGGGCAGTGAGTAGAAATGTTTGGGAGTTCTAGAGGATGAAATGATTAACACACTAAGCTGCCATCCAAAAGGTTGAAGATTTGAGTTTACCTACAGGCAACTCAGAAGAAAGACCTTAAGATCTAGTTCCAAATCATCAGTCATTAAAAACCCTGTGGAGCACAGTGTTACTGTAACACACATGGGATTGCCACAAGTCAGAATTTACTGGACAGCATTTGGAAGGAATTTTTATGGAAATAATAGGATTTCTTCTGGAAACCTAAAACGAAAGAGAAAAACGAGATGAATATTAGTATTTATTTAGGATAATTTGCTATTAACTTGGTGGTAGTTGTCTTACCACCATTTATTTATTTATTTATTTATTTATTTATTTAAATTTTATTTATTGTGATTTAGGTGAAGATTTACAGAGCGAATTCACTTTCCATACAGCAGTTCACATATACTTTGTCTCATGTCATTGACCACAGTTTACAATGCAACAGCTCCCCTCCCACTTCCTCCCCATAGTTACCTCTTCCCAGTG
>NW_006929788.1:0-1108 GCF_000298275.1 Orycteropus afer afer
TTTTTACAATAACGAACTGATACAATATTTGTCCTTCTGTGATTGACTTATTTCACTCAGCATGTCCTCTAAGATCATCCATGTTATGCAGTGTTTTGCAGATTCTACATCATTCTTTGGTGTTGCATAGTATTCCATTGTGTGCATATACCATAGTTTGGTTATCCCTTCTCGTGATGTTGGGCACCTAGGTTGTTTCCATCTTTTTGCTATTGTAAATAGTGCTGCAATGAACATGGGTGTGCATATAGCTGTTCTTGTCCTGGCTCTCACTTGTTTAGGATATATACCTAGTAATGGAATTGCTGGATCAAATGGTATTTCTATTTCCAGCTTTTGAAGGAATGTTGTTGTTGTTATGTGCCGTTGAGTCAGACCCAACCCATAGCTATCCCTCCTTGTGTTTCTGAGGTGGTATCATTATAGAAGTAGATTGCCCAACCTTCCTCCCAAGGTTTTAAGGAATTGCCATACCAATTTCCACAGTGGTTATATCATTTTACAGTCCCACCACCAGTTTATGAGTCCCAATTTCTCCACATCCTCACGAGCATTTGTTATTTTCTGTCTTGTTGAACTTTGCTGTTAGTGCTGGGGCCAGATGGTGTCTTGCTGTTTTGATTTGCATCTCTCTAATGCCTAACGATCACTGAAAATTTCTTCACGTATTTGTTGGCCTCCTGCGTATCCTCTTTGGTGAAATGTCTATTCATGTCTTCTGCCCATTTTTTAATTGGATTGTTTGTCTTTTTGTTGTGGAAGTGGTGGAGTTTGCTATAAATTTTAGAGATAAGTCCCTTGTCAGATACATTGCTGCTGAGTATTTTTTCCCAATCTGTAAGTTCTCTTTTTACTCTTTTGGAGAAGTCTTTGGAAGCACATAAAAATTTACTTTTTAGAGGATCCCATTCATCTTTATCTTCAGCATTTGTGGATTTTGGATTATGCTTGGCAGTCTATTTATGCCATAAATTAGGGCCCCTAAATTTGCCCCTGTTTTTTCTTTGAGGAATTTTATAGTTTTAGGTTTCATACTTAAGTCTTTGATCCATCTGGAGTTAGCATTTGTGTATGGTGTGAGGTATGGATCT
The DNA here is from genome assembly GCF_000298275.1 of Orycteropus afer afer. NCBI lineage: Eukaryota > Metazoa > Chordata > Mammalia > Tubulidentata > Orycteropodidae > Orycteropus > Orycteropus afer. Next base: position 1,092 of record NW_006929788.1, read on the forward strand.
TGTTTCATTTTTCTGCA
>NW_006929788.1:3269-3778 GCF_000298275.1 Orycteropus afer afer
CAATACAATGTTGAATAGAAGTGGTGATAGAAGGCCTCTTGTCTGGTTCCTGTTCACAAAAGGAATGGTTTCAGTCTCTCTCCATTGAAAATCATGTTGGCTGTTGGTTTTGCATATATGCCATTTATTATGTTGAGGAATGTCCCTTCTATTCCTGTTTTGCTGAGAGGTTTTATCAGGAACGTTGTTGGATTTTATTAAATGCCTTTTCTGCATCTATTGCTATGATCAGGTGGTTCTTTTCCTTTGTTTTATTTATGTGATGGATGATGTTGATTGTTTTTCTAATGTTGAACCATCCTTGAATACCTAATATGAACCCCACTTAGTCATAGTGTATTAATTTTTTGATATTTTGTTGGAGTCTATTGGCTAGCATTTTGTTGAAAATTCTTGCATCTATATTCATGAGGGATATTGGTCTGTAGTTTTCCTGTCCCCCCCCCCTGCCCCCGGTTTTGGTATCAAGGTTATACTTGCTTCATACAAAGAATTTGGGAGGATTCCAT
>NW_006929788.1:3903-5355 GCF_000298275.1 Orycteropus afer afer
ATTGATGTCAGTTCTTCTTTGAAGATTTGGTAGAAATTGCCAGTGCAACTGTCTGGGGCAGGGTTTTTTTTGGTAATATTTTTATGACCTGTTCAATTTCCTCTTTTGTCATGGGTCTGTTCAAATTTTCCACCTTAGTCTGTGTTAGTTTAGGTAAGCTGTATGTTTCTAGAAATCTGCCCATTTCTTTTAGATTTTCTAGTTTGTTAGCATATTGTTCTTCATACTATCCTGATATTATTCTTTTCATTTCTGTTGGTTCTATTGTGGCATCATCCAACTCATTTCTTATTCATGTTATTTGTATTCTATCCCTCTTTTCCTTTGTTAATGCTAGTGGTCTGTTAATTTTATTAATCTTTTCAAAAAACCAACTTCTGTTCTTGTTAATATTTTCTACTATCTTTCTGTTTCATTTACTTCTGTTTGAATCTTTGTTATTTATTTTCTTCTGGTGACTCTAGGATTTTTTTTTTGTTGTTGTTGTTGCTTTTTTTCTAGTTGTTGGATATGCTGGGTTAAAGTGTTTATTTTGGCTTTTTCTTCTTTTTTGATGTGTACATTTATTGTTACAGATTGGCTTCTGGTCACTGCTTTTGCTGTGTCCCAAAGATTTTTGTATGTTGTGCTTTCATTGTCCTTTGTTTCAAGGAATTTTTAAATTTCCTTTTTTATTTCTTCTATTACCCAGTCATTTTCAAGAAGGATGTTATTCAGTTTCGATGTGTTTATACTTTCTCATTGATCTTCCTGTTGTTGATTTGTAATTTTATAGCATTGTGATCTGAGAAGATACTTTGCAATATTTCAATGTTTTTAAATTTATTAAGGCTTGCTTTGTGTTCTAACCTATGATCTATCCTGGATAATGTTCCATGTGCACTGGAAAAGAATGTGCTGTTCTTTGGTGAAGTGCGCTGTAGATGTCTATAAGTTCAAGTTGGTGGATTGTATCATTTAGTTCTTCTCCATCTTTTTTAGTTTCTTTTCATTTGTTCTATCTTTGATTGAAAGTGGTGTATTAAAACCTCCTACTTTGATTGTGGAGTCATGTATTTGTCTTTTCAATTCTGTTAAAGTCTGAATTATATATTTTGGGGCTCTTTCATTGGATGCATAGATATTTATCATTGTTATGTCCTCTTGTTCAGTCAGTCCTTTAATCATTATATAATGTCCTTCCTTTTTTCTTATGGTGATTTTTGTCTTAAAGCCAATTTTATCAGAAATCAATATTGCCACTCCTGCTCTCTTATGGGAGCTCTGGTAGCATAGTGGCCAAGGCACTTGACTGCTAACCAGAAGGCTGGCAGTTCAAATCCACCAGCCACTCCTTGGAAGGAAGATTGGGCAATATATTTCTATAGAACTACTGCCTCAGAAACCCAAGGAGAGGTGGCTATGAGTCGGGATTGACTTGATGGCAGTGAATTTGGTTTAGTTTTTTTTTGG
>NW_006929789.1:0-660 GCF_000298275.1 Orycteropus afer afer
TCATTGATCTGATAGATCTCGGGTGGGACACCCGAGACTGTGGCCCTTAGACACCCCTCAAGCCTGAACCCATCTCTAAGGATCAACTTTCAACCAAACAATACATAGGCCTATAAAATGAGTAATAACACCAGGGAGGAATATACTCCTCAGTAAGTCAACCATAGGAAACCAAAAGGGCAGCATTTGCCCAAAAGCAAAACTCAGAAGGCAGGAAGGGGCAGGAAAGAAAGACCAATGGAAACGGGGCCCAGGAAGGAAGTGGGAAGAGTGTTGTTTCATTGAGGGATTGCAACCAGTGTCACAAAACAAAATATGTATAAATTATTGAATAGAAAGCTAATTTACTCTGTAAACTTTCACCTAAACTATAATAAAAAAATTCAAAATAAAAAAATAAAATGGATTGTGGTGATGGTTGCATAACAATGGTAATATACTAGAGAACATTGAAAAGTACAGTTCAAAAATGAAGTGAAGATATGAATCATATCTCAATAAATCTAATACTTAAATGAAAGAATCTCTCTATTTCTGACTAGGTGGCATTTTAAATAATGTCATTTCAGACACCATGGGACCAGTGTTTCTAACCAGAAAGAAGTAATGGAATATTTGTTTCATAAAAGTGTGTCTTACTCATTAATAAATTCTATTTCT
>NW_006929789.1:3229-3765 GCF_000298275.1 Orycteropus afer afer
TTTTTTTTTTTTTTTGCCATAAAGAAAAGGTTATTTCATGATTTTTTTTTTAATATGTAACAGTGTATTTAGTTTAATTATCTCCTTAGGTCTATTTTAGCACCTGTGCTCCATTTCTCTCTCTCTCCCCCACTCCACTTCTCTCTTCCTTTCTAGACACACACTTATACAACCACACCCTGACATACTCTCATTAATCTTTTGATGAACCAATTGATTTGAGAGCAAGGTTCAGACATTATGCCCAATCATCCCAAAATACTTCAGTGTGTATTTCCCGAAAGCAAGGACATTCCCTTTCCTTCTTGCTTTTTTTTTTTTTGTGTGTGTGTGTGTTTTGTTTTCTTTCTGTTTCTTTATGTTTTAGGTTTATAGAAAAATTGTGCAGAAACTATAGAAAGTTCCCTCTATTCCCTTCCCTTATCCCTAAATTTTCACAAGCAATTTCCTCTATTGTTAACATCTTCCATTGTTGTTGTTGTTATGTGCCGTCAAGTCAAACCCAACTCATAGCGACCCCTCCTTGGGTTTCTGAG
>NW_006929789.1:5391-5946 GCF_000298275.1 Orycteropus afer afer
TTTCAACAAATGAATGCAGCACTGGAGGCATTCATCATTTCTACCAAGAAATTTGGAAGACAGCTACCTGGCCAAGCGACTGAAAGAGAGCTATATTTATGCCCGTTCCAAAGAAGGTGATTCAACAGGATGCAGAAATTATCAAACAATATCACTAATATCACTTGCAAATAAACTTTGGTGAAGATAATTCAAACATGATTGCAGCAGTATTTTGACAGGGAGCTGCCAGAAATATAAGCTGGACTCACAAGAGGATGTGGAACAAGAGTTATCATTGCTGATGACATATGGATCTTGGCTGAAAGCAAAGAATACCAGAAAGATGTTTACCTGTTGTTCTGGTTACCTAGTGCTGCTCTGACAGGAACATACCACAAATGGGATGGCCTTAACAAACAGGAGTTTATTCTTACAATTTGGAGGCTTTAAGTTCAAGTTCAAAGTGCCAGTCTCTAGGGCCCCTGGACCTTGGGCTTCAGCTCTGCCTCTTGCTCCTGGCCCACTGAAGCTAGAGGCATCTCTTCACTCAGGCAGCTACTGGCTGCTGAGGCT
>NW_006929790.1:0-1040 GCF_000298275.1 Orycteropus afer afer
CATTACTGCTACTACTATTCAAATTTACACCCAACCACCAAAGCCAAAGATGAGGAAATTGAAGATTTTTATCAACTTCTGCAGTCTGAAATTGACCGAACATGCAATCAAGATGTGTTGCTTATCACTGGTGATTGGAATGCAAAAGTTGGAAACAAAGAAAAACCACCAGTAGTTTGAAAATTTGGCTTTGGTGACAGAAATAATGCTGGAGATCGCATGATAGAATTTTGCAAGACCAACAACTTATTCATTGAAAATACCTTTTTCAACAACACAAATGGTGGCTATACATGTGGACTTCACCAGATGGAGTACACAGGAATCAGATTGACTACATCTTTGGCAAGAGGAGATGGAAAAGCTCAATATCTTCAGCCAAAAGAAGACCAGCAGCTTATTGTGGAACAAACCATCAACTACAAGTTCAACTTGAAGACAATTAAAACAATTCCATGAGAGCCAAAATATGACCTTGACTATATCCCTCCTGAATTTAGAGACCATCTGAAGAATAGATTTGATGCACTGAACACCAATGACTGAAAACCAGAAGAATTGTGGGATGACATCAAGAGCATCATCCATGAATAAAGCAAGAAGAGGTCATTAAAAATACGAGAAAGAAAGAAAAGACCAAAATGGATGTTGGAAGAGACTCTGAAACTTGCCCTTGAGTGAAGAGTAGTTAAAGTAAATGGAAGAAATGACAAGATGAAAGAGCTGAACAGAAGATTTCAAAGAGCAACTTGAGCAGACAAAGCCAATTACTATAATGAAATGTGCAAAGATCTGGAGTTAGAAAACCAAAAGGAAAAACACACTTGGCATATCTCAAGCTGAAAGAACTGAGGTAAAAATTTAAACCTCAAGTTGCAATATTGAAAGATTCTATGGGCAAAATATTGCATGATGCAGGAAGCATCAAAAGAAGATGGAAGGAATACACAGAGTCACTATACCAAAAAGAACTGGCCGATCTTCATCCATTTCAGGAGGTAGCATATGTTTAAGAACCAGTGGTATTGAGGGAAGAGGTC
>NW_006929790.1:3035-3773 GCF_000298275.1 Orycteropus afer afer
GAGAATGGCCAGACTTTGTCTCCCATACTTTGGTCATGTTGTGAGAAGGGACCATTCCCTGGAGAAGGATGTCATGCTTGGTAAGGTGGAGAGTCAACAAAAGAGGAGAAGGCCCTCAACAAGATGGATTGACATAATGACAGTGGTGATGGGCTCAAGTATAGCGAGAATCAGGGAGCTGGCTCAGGACCAGGCGGTGTTTCGTTCTGCTGTGCATAGGGTTGCTATGAGTCAGAGATGACTCGACAACACCTAACAACAACATAATTCTTGGTTGGAAATTTTTCTTCTGCAGAGTTTTATATATACCAACCTATTTCCTTCTCACTTTCATGGTTTCTGCTGAGAAATCAGAGCTTACTTTTATTGATTGTCCTTTGTAGGAACTTTTCATTCTTCCCATGCTGTTTTCTGGATTCTTTCTTTGTCTTTGGTTTTGATTAATTTGATGATGATATGTGTTCTGGTTACCTAGTACCGTTCTGACAGGAATATGTACCACAAATGGGATGGCCTTAGCAAACAAGAGTTTATTCTTCCAATTTGGAGGCTTTAAATCCAAGTTCAAAATGCCAGGCTCTAGGAGCTGTGTGAACACCCTTTGACCTTGGGTTTCAGCCCTGCCTCTTGCTCGCAGCCCACTGAAGCTAGAGGCTCTCTTCACTTAGGCAGCTACTGCCTGCTGAGGCTAACAAGCCCAAGGTCGACAAATAAAAAGGCACAGTCCCAATGTTACCA
>NW_006929790.1:6253-7253 GCF_000298275.1 Orycteropus afer afer
CTTCCTCAGGGATGTGTTCTGAGTCTATATCCTACTCCCTTGCTTCTACTGCTTTATCTTGCTTCTTTGTGTGGGCTATGATGGTCTGTTGTCTCCAAGACATTTGACATTGTTGTATTTAGATCTCTGTTTACTGTTTGTGAAGAGCAGTTAAGGGTGAGTCAGTTAAGGGTGGTGGTCATTTCTTGTTGGCCAGTTGGTGGGGAAGGAAGTGGTGGCTCTCACTCAGTAAGTGGAACTGCAGGAAGTATGGATGCGGTTACGTTGTATAGGCACAGTTGTTGTCTCCCACTCAAACAGAAACGATGATTGAAAAGCCATCAAAAAAGTAAAAGCAAGTGGACAAAAAACACACTGCTTAAACACATAGGAACAATCACCAAAAAAATAAAAAAGAAAAGAAAAGGAAAAAAAAATAACACTGCAATTCTGGGGAAGGGACAATAAGAGAAAAGAGGTAGAGTAGGAGAATAATGAAGAAAAAAATGGGAAAAATGCAAAAAGATAAACAAGGAATGAGGAGAACCATAAGAAAGTTTGGGAACCAGGAACAGGGAAGAGAAAAAAAGCTGAAAACTAGAACCTAGGAAGGAAAAAATAAAGAATAATAATAAAAAGGATGGAAAAAGAGAATAATAATAATAATTTTAAAACAGACAAAAACAAACTAAAAAAAAAAAAGGAAAAAAAATCTGGGCAAGGCAGGGCACCCAGGCTTCATTGGAGCATACAGTAGACTGGGATGAAATTCCTGCTGGCCTGGAAGGTGGGTGAGAGTGAGGGATGGCCACACCTCCGTTCACTAAGAGGGTGCGGGGTATAAGAGTAACAAGGGAAATATTGCACTTTTCTAGTTGTTCTTGTCCAGAATGTCCTTGCGGTCCCTGGCAAGTAGAGCCTATTCTTAGGTCCCTGGAATCTGGGAGAACACTGTCACTTTAAATACCCAAAATGGTCAAATTGGTTGTAAACATTTGAAATGGTTGCACCCTCCGGACAG
>NW_006929791.1:0-437 GCF_000298275.1 Orycteropus afer afer
AAGGATGGAATCCTCCCTAACTCATTTTATGAAGCAAGAATAACCTTGATAACAAAACCAAGCAAAGACAACACTCAAAAGGAAAACTACAGACCAATATCCCTCATGAATATAGATGCAAAAATCTTCAACAATATCCTAGCCAATAGACTCCAATGACATATCAAGAAAATCATTCATTATGACCTAGTGGGGTTCATATCAGGTATGCAGGGATGGTTCGACATTAGAAAAACAATCAATGTCATCCACTACATAAATAAAGCAAAAGAGAAGAACCACATGATCATATCAATTGATGCAGAAAAGGCATTTGATAAAATCCAACACCCATTCCTGATCAAAACTCTCAGCAAAATAGGAATAGAGGGGACATGCCTCAACATAATAAAGGGCATCTATGCAAAACCAACAGCCAACATTATTCTCAATGGAGA
>NW_006929791.1:734-1519 GCF_000298275.1 Orycteropus afer afer
CTACCAAAAAAATAAAATACTTGGGAATAAATCTTATCAGGGACACAAAAGACTTCGACAAATAAAACTATTAAAAAAAACACATCAAGAAACATTAAGAGAACTACATAAATGGAAGAAAATCCCATGCTCATGGATAGGAAGATTGAACATTGTGAAAATTTCAATTCTACCCAAAGCGATCTATACATTCAATGCAATCCCAATCCAGATCCCATCAACATTCTTTGGGGATATGGGAAAAATAATCACTAACTTTATATGGAAAGGAAAGAGACCACGGATAATAAAGCACTATTGAAGAAGAAAAACAAAGTAGGAGGTCTCACACTGTCAGATCTTAAAACCTACTATCCAGCTACAGTAGTCAAAACTGCCTGGTATTGGTTCAATGACAGATACAAAGACTAATGGAATAGAATTGAGAACCCAGAAATAGATCTATCGACCTATGGTCAGTTGATCTTTAAAAAAGGGCCAAAATCCATTAAATGGGGAAGAGAATGTTTGTTTAATAAATGGTGCTGGCAAAACTGGAGATCCATTTGCAGAAACATGAAACAAGATCTGGACCTCACACCATACACAAAAATAAACTCCAGATGGATCTAGGACTTAAATGTGAAACCCAAAACTATAGAGTTCCTCAAGGAAAAACTAGGGGCAAATTTAAGGGCCCTAATGTATGGTATAGACTATCAAGCATAACTCAAAAGGCACAAACAGCAGAAGAGAAACCAGATGATTGGGACCTTCTAAAAATTAAATTTTTATGTGCTTCCAAA
>NW_006929791.1:2009-2954 GCF_000298275.1 Orycteropus afer afer
CCTAAAGAAGTGAGAGCCATGACAAGAACAGATATATGCACACCCATGTTCATCGCAGCACTATTTACAATTGCCAAAAATGGAAACAACCTAGGTGTCCATCAACTGAGGAATGGATATCCAAACGATGGTACATACACACAATGGAATATGTAACCCTAAAGAATAATGTAGAACCTGAAAAACACCACATAACATGGATATACTTGGAGGACATTATGCTGAGTGAAATAAGTCAATCACAAAAAGACAAATATTGTATTAGTCCGTTACTGTTATAGTCAAGGAAATGCTTATCCATGGAAGATCATTTTCTTTGTTGGTTACCAGGGTTGGGAGGGGAAGGAAGGGAATACTCTTAGATAGATAGAGATAAGTTTTGATTTGGGTGAAGAAAAGGGCAATGTACCAAATGTGAGCGATCAATATAGTGACATTGAGGAAGAGAAAGACATAGAGAGGTAAGTGGGAAGTACAGACAACAAAGATGAACCCTTTTGCACATATAGCACAGTGTGCTCAGTGAAGGCAAGCATGGGTAGATGGGTGGACAGACTGAAATATTAATTATGTATATGAAGTGGAGAGTCTACCCAAGAACATGTATAGGGTTGGCAGACAGTGGCCCAATAACTTTATGTGTATGATCTGAATTCCCAGGTGTAAAATGGGGCTGACAAGGGGCAAGGTTGTAGTCACTGCTTGGCCACAGCCAGCTACCCAGAGGAACCAAGTAGTTGAACCTGTGGGCTCGGGACGATAGTCACAGTGGACATCAAGCTCAATTGGTATAACATACTACACAAAGCATTGTTCCACCTTCTACTGTGGCAAGTGACTGAGATCTTAGAAGCTTGCAAGCTGCCATCTAGATGCAACAATGGGTCTCTCCTCGTCCAGAGCCAAGAAGAATGAAGAAAACCAAAATTCATGGAAACAATTAGT
>NW_006929791.1:3994-4876 GCF_000298275.1 Orycteropus afer afer
ACCAATTGAAAAAGATACAGAAGATAATCCTGGAGCCGTGAGTTTAAAAGGAAGGATACAGAAGTGTATTAGGCACAAACTAGTGGATAAACCTGAATGAAAACAGTGAGTATGGACACAGAGCAGTGGACTGTCAGCTACTCTGATGGGACCAAGGGCCTGAATATTTCCAAGTGGTGTTGGGACTTGAGACTTGACCTAAAAATCAGCCTTGGTTGCCAAAGGCTGCAGCGAAACTGCACTGGTGGCCTATGACTAGGAAGGGAAACAGCAAGGTGTGAGACAACCTGAGCCATGGACTTTTGGCTATCCAGAGGGCACAGCTATTGTGATTGTTTAAAAGTGGCAGCCATTTTGAAAACTTAAAGTGACTGAGGGCACAGTCATTTTGAATGTTTACAAGCTGTGGCCATTTTGGATATTTAAAGTGACCCAAGGGTGCAGCTATTTTGAATCTTTACAAGTGGTGGCCATTTTTTATTTTAAAGTGATAGCATTCTCCTTCAGATTCCAGGGACCTAAGAACAGTCTCTGTTTGCCAAGGATGGCAGGGACATATGGGATGCTGACAATGGGAAAGGAGACATGTGCTAAGTGTATAAGTGCTGCCAACTAGCAAAGAGAGGAGCACAGCCCAGTACCCTTCTTGCATAGACAACATACAAAGAAAACAAAAATCATACAATCACCAATTAGATATAAACACAAAAAAGTCACAATGCCTCGGAGACAACAGAGCATCACAGTCCACACAAAGAAGCAAGATAAAGCAGGAGAGACAAGGGACTAGGATACAGACCCAAAACACACCACTGAGGAAGACACAACATTGGAACTCCCTGATAAGGAATTCAAAAGAATTATATTTAGGTACCTTCAAAG
>NW_006929792.1:0-522 GCF_000298275.1 Orycteropus afer afer
CTTTTCTTGCTGTTCTTTTTCTAATTGTCAGAGATGTTGGTTTAAAGTGTTGACTTTGGCTCTTTCTTTTTTGATGGGTGCATATATTGCTATAAATTGGCTTCTGATCACTGCTTTTGCTGTGTCCCGAAGATTTTGGTATGTTGTGTTTTCATTCTCGTTTGATTCAAGGAATTTTTGAGCTTTTATTTTTATTTCTTCTCTTACCTAGTCTTTCTCTAGGAGGGTATTATTCAGTTTGCATGTGTTTACTCTTTGTTCTGTTGATCTTCCTATTGTTGATTTCTAATTTGATAGCATTATGATCTGAGAAGATGCTTTGCTGTATTTCAATTTTTTAAAATTTATGAAGGCTTGCTTTATGTCCTAACAAAAGGTCTATCATGGAAAAAGTTCCATGTGCACTGGAGAAGAATGTATATTGAGTTGCTGTTGGGTGAAGTGCTCTGTAGATGTGTATAAGGCCCAATTGGTGGAGTGTATTATTTAGCTCTTCTGCATCTTTATTGAGTTTCTTTCCAG
>NW_006929792.1:1067-4752 GCF_000298275.1 Orycteropus afer afer
ATTCCCTTAGTTTCTGCTTATCTGGAAATCTCCTAATTTCACCATCATATTTGAGGGACAATTTTGCCAGGTATATAATTCTTGGTTGAAAAATTTTCTCTTTCACGGCTTTATATATACCATCCCATTGTCTTCTCACTTGCATAGTCTCTGCTGAGAACTCAGAGATTATTCTTACTGGCTGACCTTTGTATGTAACTTTTTGGTTTTCCCGTGCTGCTTTCAGGATTCTGTCTTTGTCCTTGGTTTTGGTGAGTTTGATGACATGTCTCAGTGATTTTCTTTTGGGGTCTATCCTGTTTCGGGTTTGTTAGACTTCCTGAATGGATATGTTCTCCTCTTTCATCATATTAGGGAAGTTCTCCTTGAAGAAATCTTGTGTGATTTTCTCAGTTGGTTTATTTTTCTCTTCTTGTTCTGTTATTCCAATGACATGTAGATTATTTCTTTTGATGGTATCCCACATGAACTTTAGGCTTCTTCATTTTGTTTTGATTTTTTTTTTCTGACTGATCCCTTTCCAAAGAAGTATTCAAGTATTTGTCTTCAATCTCATTAATTCTGTCCTCCATTGCATCAATTCTACCCCTTTGCCCTTCTAATGTGTTATCTACTTCTAAAAATTTAGTATTAATCTTCTGGATTTCTATCTGTAGATTTAGAATCATTTCTAATTTTTCATTTATTTTGTGATTTTGTTCTTGTATTTTCTTCCAAAATTCTTCTAAGTTTTTTCTCTTTGTTTTCTTTGGTTTGTCTCTCAATCCTTTGAAGATACCTAAATATAATTCCTTTGAATTCCTTATCAGAGAGTTCCAGTGCTGCTTCTTCCTCAGGGATGTGTTCTGGGTCTGTATCCTTTTCCCTTGTTGCTACCACTTTATCTTGCTTCTTTGTGTGGACTGTGATGGTCTGTTGTCTCTGAGCCATCGTGGTATCATATTAAGATCTCTGTTAATTGTTTGTGACGAGCAGCCAAGGGTGATCCAGGCTCTTCTTTGTGGTTTTTTATCGTTGCCCCATTGGTGGAGAAGGAGGTGCTGCCTCTTGCTCAGTAAATGAAGTTGTAGGAGGTGAGTGTACTTGTATCTTCTGGGGACTGTTGATGTCTCCCAGTCAGTTAGGTAAAAATCACAATTGAATAACCATCAAAAAAACTAAAAGCACGTGGACAAAAAATACACCCTGAAATCACACATGACGATTAACCCCCAAAAAAAGAAAAAAGGGAGAAAAGAAGAAGAAAACAGGTAAATCTGCAATATCTGGGGATAGGTCACTGAGAGGAAAAAGGTAGAGAAGGAGAATAATGAAGAAAGAAAACAAATAAACAATACAAGAAAAAAGCAAACATACAAACAAAAAAACCAACAAGGGACAGGGTTAACCATGAGTGAAAGAAAAAAAGGAAAAAAGAAAGTAGGTGTAAACTAGGACCTTTTCAGTCATGCAGTGCAGGTCCGGAGAGTTCTTGGGATTACTGGAAAGCACAACCTCTTCTTAAGCCCCTGGAATCTGGTAGAGTGCTGTCTCTTTAGGTTGTCTCTAGCTGCTGGTTACACGTTGATTTGTTTTGTATTGGTTTTATGGTTTAATATTTTGAAAAGGTGAAGCTGGTGTGTTTTATTTTATTATTGATTCAGGTGTGTTGGGTTGCTTTGCTGTTTTCTTTGTGATGGTGGAATCACTGTATGTAGTGTGGATAAGTGTTTCTGTTTTTCATAAAGAGGGTTTAGAGTTCAAAGTGGGAGGTTTTATGGTAATTGGCTGAATATGGTTTCTTCTATTCTATGAGTGAAGTTATCGGCAGGGAAGGTGGGAGCAGAAGACGGAAAGCTTGGTTTTGCTAGGGTCAGTTTCTAGGGCTTTGAGCAGGCTATTATTGATGACGTATTTATTTGCAAGCCGGCGGCTCAACTTCAGGGACGATTTCTATTGTTAGGGCATTGCAGCTTTCTGCCAATTTCAGGCACACTCATAGACCCCATCTCAGCTGCCCCACAGTGCCAAAGAACAGCTCCAAGGCAAAATTCCTGGGACTGCGGTTTCTTTGTTCTCCTTGTCCCGTCCACACATGGTGTCAACGCAATCCCGCCAGACCACTAATGGCCAGCTCTGGGGGTTTTCTGTGATACCACCTACTTGCAGTGCCAAACATGTGTGCAATTTCAGCTGTGTTGGAGCCGGGGGAGTACCTGCTAGTGAACTGTGGTCCCAATATCTGTGGCAAAGAAAAGCATGGTGTCTCCCAATCTGACCCAAGCCTGCTCTGTGATCCACTGGGAGGGGAGGGAGCTAGACTTTCTGGTGCAACAGTGAGTTCTTCACCTGAATCTCAGCAGTGGTGCCCGTGCCCGCCTGCACCCAGATGACCCAAATTACTGACAGAATCAGCTACTGGAGGCAGGTCTCTGCCGCTGTCCTCTGGAATATTGTAGTGGTCACTGGTATGCTGCTATAAGGTGTCTTCATTCTTGGCTCAGGGATCTCAGGTGGCCGCCCTTGCCCGGCAGATAGTGACTGCCCCTGGAAAGTTTCCAATGACCTCTCTCAGGTGCCCATCTGTCCTCTGTCAGGTAGCTCTTTCTTAAATAATCTCCCTGTGCCTTTTCTCTAATTCTGCTCTTCTGTGTTTGGTGCACTCTGATTCAGTGGGCTGTCCAGAGCAGCAAAAATTCCTAATTCAAACTGTTGTACCTAGTTTGCAAAGTCCTTAGATGCCAGAGGGAAAAAGCATGCTGGTCACTGGTGAGACTCCATTTTGAATCCCCCCTCTACATTATTCTTTAGTGCTGCATAGCATTTCATTATGTGTATGTACCATAGTTTGGTCATGCACTCTTCCACTATAAATCTTGGAGATAAGTCCCTTGCCAAATATGTAATTATTGGCAAATATGAATTTGTTGCTGTCATGTTTGTTGTGTGCTTTTTTCTTGGTGTCGAATTCTTTGTTCCATATAATTTTCTATGCTGAGCTTGTTTTGTTCATGAATCATGTTATCACTTCCTTTACTGCTATTGTTTTAGTATTTGTTGAATATTTATGCTGATCCTCTTTATTGATATGAAGGTTTATCATTTTTCTTTGAGGTTACCCTGTGATTTATAGTTTTCTTCCCAAATTTAGAACAGTCCATTCTATCTTGTAGTTGTCTTGACTTCCCTACCACCTAGAAGTTCTGTAACAACACAGTTTTTTTGCCCTCTTTTTGGTTTGTAGTTGTCTTCATTTGTCAATTGATGTCTCTGGTTCCCTCTTTAAAATCTTGTAGTCTTATTTACTTTGGATACTTCCATAGCTGGGTTGGTTTCTGGGTTATATCATCATGTCTGTTAATGGTCAGTTGTTGTTGGCTGTTGTTGCTTCTGTATCCAAAGGGCTCCCTTTAGCATCTCTTGTAAGGCTGGTCTGGTTTTAACAAATTCCTTTAATTTCTGCTTATCTGGAAATGTCCTAATTTCACCACCATATTTGAGGGACAATTTTGCTGAGTACATAATTCTTGGTTGGAAAGTTTTCTCTTTCAGGGTTTTACATATACCATAACATTGTCTTCTTGCCTTCATGGTTTCTGCTGAGAAATACAATGCTGTCAGTGATAGGATAATATCCATACGCCTACAAGGAAGACCCACTAATATGACTGTTATTCAAATTTATGCCCCAACCACCAAAGCCACA
>NW_006929793.1:0-488 GCF_000298275.1 Orycteropus afer afer
CTGTAAATCTTCACCCAAATCCTAATAAAAAAAAATTAAAAAAAAAAAAAGAAAGAGCCAAAATCAACACTTTAAACCAACATCTCCAACAATTAGAAAAAGAACAGCAAGAAAAGCCTACAGTCACCAAAAGGAAGGAAATAATAAAGATTTGAGCAGAAATCATGAAACAGAAAATAGAAGGGCAAGAGAAAAAATCAACAAGACCAGAAATTGTTTTTTTGAAAAGATCAATGAAATTGACAAACCACTGGTAAATTTTACAAAGGAAACACAAATAAGAAACGAAATGGGTGACATCACAACAGAACCAACTGAAACACAAAGGGCAGTATCAGGATACTATGAAGAGCTGTACTCCAACAAATTTGAAAATCTGGAAGAAATGGACACATTTCTAGAAACACATCACTTACCTAAACTAACACAGACTGATGTGGAAAAGTTGAACAGGCCCATCACAAAAGAAGAAATTGAACAAGTCATCA
>NW_006929793.1:588-1059 GCF_000298275.1 Orycteropus afer afer
ATGACCAAGTGGGGTTCATATCAGGTATGCAGGGATGGTTCAACATTAGAAAAACAGTAAACGTCATCTACCACAAAAATAAAACGAAGGAGAAGAATCACATGATCATATCAATTGATACAGAAAAGGCATTTGATAAACTCCAACACCTATTTCTGATCAAAACTCTCAGCAAAATAGGAATAGAACGAACAATCCTCAACATAATAAAGGGCATTTATGAAAAACCAACAGCCAACATTATTGTCAATGGAGAGAGAGACTGAAACCTTTCCTCTTGAGAACAGGAACCAGACAAGGATGCCCGCTATCACCACTTCTATTCAACATGGTACTGAAAGTCCTAGCCAGGCTCATAAGGCAAGAAAGGGAAATCAAAGGCATCCAAATTGCTAAGGAAGAAGCCAAACTATCCCTATTTGCTGATGATATGATTCTATACCTAGAAAACCCAAGAGACTCAGTCAAAAA
>NW_006929793.1:2089-4915 GCF_000298275.1 Orycteropus afer afer
GGTTGGGCAATCCTACTTCCATAGTGATACTGCCTCGGAAACCCAAGGAGGGGTTGCTATGAGTCGGGGCCAACTTGATGGCAAACAACAACAACAACAACAATATATGGCATATATAGACTCTCAAGCATAACTCAAAATGCACAGACAGCAGAAGAGAAACCAGATGATTGGGACCTTCTAAAAATTAAATTTTTATGTGCTTCCAAAAACTTCTCCAAAGGAATCAAAAGAGAACCTACAGATTGGGAAAACATGCTTGGTAATGACTTATCTGACAAGGGACTTCTCTCTAGAATTTATAGAAAACTCCAACACCTCAATAACAAAAAGGTAAACAATACAATTAAAAAATGGGAAGAAGATATGAATAGACACTTCACCAAGGACAGTACTCAAGCGGCCAAAAAACATATGAAGAAATGCTCACGATCATAGCTATTAGAGAGATGCAAATCAAAACAATGAGACACCACTTGCTCCAGCACTAGTAACAAAGTTCAACAAGACAGAAAATAACAAATGCTGGTGAGGATGTGGAGAGATTGGGACTCTGATACACTGTTGGTGGGACTGTAAAATGGTACAACCATTGTGGAAAGCAGTATGGTGATTCCTTTAAAAGTTGGAACTAGGAATACCATTTGACCCAGTTATTTCATTACTAGGTATATCCTAAAGAAGCGAGAGCCATGACAAGAACAGACATATGCACACCCATGTTCATCGCAGCACTATTTACAACAGCCAAAAGATGGAAACAACCTAGGTGCCCATCAACTGTGGAACGGATATCCAAATTATGGTACATACACACAATGGAATACTATGCAATGCTAAAGAATAATGTAGAATATGCAAAACACTGCATAGCATGGATGAACTTGGAGGACCTTATGCTGAGTGAAATAAGTCAATCACAAAAGGACAAATATTGTATTAGTCCACTATTGTAAAAGTCAAGGAAAGGTTTAACTATGGAAGGAAATTTTCTTTGTTGGTTACTAGGGGTGAGAGGGCAGGAAAGGGGATACTGTTAGATAGATAGAGATAAGTATTGATTCGGGTGAAGAGAAGGGCAATGTACAAAATGTGAGTGACCAATATGGGGGCATTGAGGAAGAGAAAGACATAGAGATGTACATGGGAGGTACAGACAACAAAGATGAACCCTTTTGTACATACAGTACTGCGTTGTCAGTGAAGGCAAACATGGGCATACAGGTGGACAGATGGGTGGACAGGCTGTACTGTTAGGTGTGTCTATGAAGTGGGCAGTGTATCCAAGAACATATATAGGGTTGGCAGACAATGGTCCAATAAGTTTATGTGAATAATCAGAATTCCCAGGTGTATAGGAGAGTTCACAAGGGGCAAGGTTGTAGTCACTGCTTGGTCACAGCCAGCTACCCAGAGGGACCAAGTAGTGGAAACTGTGGGCTTGGCACTATAACTGCAGGGGACATCAAGCTCAATTGGCATAACATTCTATGCAAAACATTGTTCCACCTCCTACTTTGGTGAGTAGTGACTGGGATCTTGAAAGCTAGCAAGCTGCCATCTAGATGCAATGATGGGTCTCTCCTCATCCAGAGTAAAGATGAATGAACAAAACAAAAAATTTATGGAAACAATTAGTCCTAGCGACTGGTACACCATCCGATCTGCAGCCTATACGACTATGAGACCAGAAGAACTAGATATTGCCCGAGTACCACTGTCATCCACTTGGAAGGACATCTATGTAGGAGATCCTTGGTAGAGAGGGAGAACAATATGGAACCAAACTCAAAATCATTAGGAGAAAAAAAAGGGGGGTGGACCAGGTTTGCTGATCTGACAAAACCTGGTGGAACACTGAGACTATGGCCTCTAGATCCCCTTCAGGTCTGGAATTGAAACCACACTTGTGGCTTCTGGCCAAACAAAAGAAAGCCATATGAGTTGGACATTTATCTGAAGTAGATACACTCCTTGGAGAGAACAATCTTGGCAGAAAGAGGGCTGATTATGCACAGGGAGACAGCTCAGGAGGCAAGAGTGCATGGAGGGTGGACACAAGGATGAGGTAACTATCCGGAGGAAGTGGGAGGGGAGCTGTTGCATGTGGTCAATGTCATGAGACAAAGTGTATGAGAACTGCTGTATGGAAACTGTATTTGCTCTGTAAATTTTCACACAAATCACAATAAAAAATTAAAAAAAAAAAAAAAAAAGAGTGAGTGTAAAAGAGGAAGACCCTCAAAGAGATGGACTAAAAAAAATGGCTGTAACAATGGGCTCAAACACAGCAATGATTGTGAGCATGGTACAGGACCAGGCAGTGTTTTATTCTGTTGTATATATGTTTGCTACAACTTACAGAAGGGCTGTTTATGCACAGGAAGACAGCTACTAACAACAAAGATATTTTTATACTCATCAATGTGAGTCTAAATTTCATATGAAAAAATAAAAAGGTAAAAATACCCAGAATTATTCCAGAAAAGATGAGTAACAAAGAGGAATTAGCTCTATTAATTCTTCAAACATGAACTCTCCTGACAGGGATACATACACCAACAGATTAAATCAATGGAATAAAATAGAAAAGTCTCCAAATTGCCCAGAGAGCAAGAAGGAACTAACATATCATAGAGAGCATTTCAAATCAATGAATAAGAAAGAATCCGGAGGCGGGGCAAGATGGCGGACTAGGCAGAAGGATTGCACAGACCCTCTTCAACAAAGAAGAGGGAAACCAATTAACACAGACACAGAAGATAATCTTGGACCCCTGAGCCTTGAAGGAAAGGATGCAGATTTGGACTAAACCCCAACTAGCAG
>NW_006929794.1:0-4802 GCF_000298275.1 Orycteropus afer afer
AAATGACAGAACCTCAAATAAAACAAACAAGCAAAAAAAAAAAAAAAAAAAAAAATCAGTTATATACAAGGCCAATGAAATGGAGAGGGTGAAGACAGCTAAAACATGCAAACCATTCTGGTAAACCATGGCTGTGATGCTCTAAAGTAGGATGCATAAGAGATAGATCACTTAGCACTCAGAGAACATGATCTGGGTATCAAGAAATGCTGAGTAGCTGGTCACATGTACAATCAGAAATAGGCCAACATTAAGGGAAACCATGTAAATATGCTTTTTGTGTGATTAGCAATCCAAAAGTCACAGAGAGGCCACAGAGCAAATACTCTAACGAATTCTGGTAGCATGTGGCTAAAGCATTCGGCTGCTAACCAAAGGGTTGGCAGTTGAAACCCACCAGCAGCTCTGGGTAAGAAATATGAGGCAGTCAGCTTCTGTAAAGATTAACAGCCTTGGAAACCCTAGGGGGTCGTTCTATTCTGTCCTATAGGGTCACTATGAGCTGGAGTTGACTCAGTAGCAATGAGTTTGGTTTGTTTTTTTTTCAACCACACTCTAGGGTAGGAAGCTCAGAAACCAAGAAGTTCAAGACTAGCTGTATAAAATATCAGCTGGATTCTATCAAGAGTAGAAAAGCACGAAATTATTGCTGCTTCCAGAAAGATTTATTAATCGCTGGTATGTAGTACCCACCTTCTGCATCCAAAAAACCCAAACCCATTGCCATCGACTTGATTCCAATTCTGATCATCCCTGTCTGGATCACAGAATGAAGCTATGTGCTTTCTAATTCCTTTGTTTTCTGATTCCCAGGAGAAAATGACACTAATTCTGGGGGCACAGAACTCTTCAAAGTGGCTAACTTTATTTCCACAATACAGATGGGAACACTGAAGTTCAATAATTTAAGGTAATGGTCAACAGTCCATGTACTTTCCTGTATGTACCATGCTTCTCCTCTCTGGCAAACTCTGAATGCCTGCCCCTTATTCATGTTCAGCTTGCCTTGGCTTCCTATGCCAAGGAATCTCTGTGACCACTGATGCCCACAGTCCCAGCACGACGTACAATGATTTTGAACTCCAACTGCACAGAACTATAGGAACTTGACTCAGGGATTCAATGACCTTAACCAATCTTAACAAAGACAACTCCTACATCTTCCAAGTACTTGAAAGGCCTCCATGTCCCTAGGAGGTAAGAGTTCAAAGACATATATGGCTGCTTAATAAGTATTTAGAAAAGAATTATTTTCATAACCAACGACTAAAATAATTTGATGAATACAAGCTTCTAGAAACGAGCAGATATTCAATATTTATTTCATTAAGGACCTAACATGGCATAATAAACACTTTGTTGTTGTTGTTGTTGTTATATGCCGTCGAGTCGGCCCCAACTCATAGTGACCCCTCTTTGGGTTTCCGAGGTGGTATCAGTACAGAAGTAAGATTGTCCAACCTTCCTTCCGAGGAGTGGCTGGTGGGTTTGAACCGCCAGCCTTCTGGTTAGCAGTTAAGTGCCTTAGGCACTATGCTACCAGAGCTCCTAATAAACACTTTAAGCACTTCTATTTTGGAAAATAAGACAAAGATATAAAATAAAAAAATTGAAATATATGTTTATCTATACATACATACATTTTTTTTTCTTTAACAGTATGTTACTAGCATAGGACAGATAAGACGTATTAAGTGTAGAAAACAGTCCAGGAATGGACTGAGATTTCTTTTAGTGTACGATAAAGCTAGAATTTCAAATTAGTGGTTAAAAAAAATTATTTAATAAAGTGTTAGAACAACTAGCTATTTAGAAAAAAACATTGATTCTTAACTCCATTCTTACTCCCATCCCTACATAAATTCCAGACAGAGCAAACATTTAAATATAAAAAGTTAAATCCTAAGCATACTAGAAGTACGAGGGAGTATTTTTATAATATGAAAGAAAAGACCTCGACAAAGACTGATACAAAACCCAGAATTCATAGGATAAAATAAGGATTATTTTGACTATATAAAAAAGAAACACCAAAGAGAAAGTTGAGGGGAAAAAAAGAACTGGGAAAAATCATTTACAACACGACAAAGAGATGACACAGAAAGTTTTCAAATCAATAAGAAAAAGACAATGATCTAAAAAGAAAAAAAGCAAAGGAGACTGCATGGATTGAATCGACTCCTCAAACTATGTGTTGGAATCCTAAACCCTATACCTGTGGATGTAATCCCATTTGAGAACAAGGTTTTCTTTGTTATGTTAATGACCACGTCAGTATAGGATGTGTTTTAAACCAATCACTTTTGAGATGTGAAATGACCAGATCAGGCACATAAGCAAGTAAACACAAACAGAGGGAAAGAAAGATGTGTGCCACGTGAAGACTGCCACGGAATGAGGAACAGAAGCTAAAAAGAGACTAGGACCTTCCCCAGGAGCTGACAGAGAAGGTCTTCCCCCAGAGCTCATGCCCTGAATTCGGACTTGTAGCTTCCTAAATTGTTCATTAAATTTCTGTTCATGAAAGCCACTCGCTTGTGGTATTTCTGTTACAGCAGCATTAGATAATAAAGACAGAGATAAACAAGTAATTCCAAAAAGAAGAAAGAAATGGCCAATCAACATCTGAAAAGCTGTACAATTCCACATTCCACATTTTTTACCTTTCACACATTTCTTCATTCAACAAATATATTTACGAACCTACCATGCGTCTGACCTTATTTTGGGTACCAGAGAAACAGCAGAGGTAATAGTTCTGTGCTCATAAAGGTTATACTACTCTACATGCAAACTTCTTATGGGAGTCAATTAAGGCAAAACACACTAGACATTAGGAAGACATAGAAAGGTATACAGGAGGTACAGACAACAAAGATGAAGCCTTTTGCACATACAGTACTGCATTGTTAGTGATGGCAAGCATTGATCTACAGTGGATAGATGGGTGGACAGGCTGAATGATCAGGTATGTCTAAGCAGGGGGGAGCGTGCCCATGACCACGTAGAGGGTTGGCAGACGATGTTTCCACAAGCATATTTTTCACCTTTCAGACCAGCAAATAGTATTTTACACAGATTACCACTTAATCCCTATAGCAATCCCATGAGATATTAGTATATCTGTATCTTATAGATAAAAATAGAAGGATGGTTAAATAAAAGATGCAATAAAAGAAAATACCATGTGCTAGTAAAAGCATTTTAGGTATTTGTTGACATTGAAAGATGTGCATAGCATGTTAAGTAAAAAGCAGGTTTCAGAACAGCATGTAAAATCATGTGTGTGTATTTATAGCTAAAAAAAGATAACTGGAAGGATGTTCTTCAAAATGGTAACAGCAATTGTCTTTAAGTGGAGGAGTCCTGGTGATACAGGTTATAGCACTCATCTGCTAACTGAAAGGTCAGCAATAAGAACCCAACAGCTGTTCCCCCAGAGAAAGATGGGCCAGTCTGCTTCCATAAAGATTTATGGCCTTGGAAACCCTATGGGGCAGTTCTACTCTGTTCTATAGGGTCAATATGAATTGGAATCGACTCAATGGCAGCGGGTTTGATTTGTTTTTTTCCTAACACCATATCCTAACATCATTATTTACAGATACCCTACACGACCTTTCAGAGCCACATTCAGACTTTTGTTCATCACCTGTTGAACAGTGATTTCTAGCGTTTCAGGTGGCACTGTCGGCCACCTACTATCCCCATAGGGGACCTCTGGCAGCAGGAGTCACTGGCTGGCATTTACAGTCGCCATCCAACTGTCAAAAAGGTATTCAGGAACTCATTATGTTACAAAGTAGAGGACAGCTTGAATTATCTTCTCTGAAATACCTTGATAACTGATGATGCAAGACTCATCCATCCATTTACTACCAACAACAAAGAGCACACGAAAAGCACACATTTTGCAGACCATGAATCAACACAATGCCCATTTGTAGTCATGTGGATAATCCCTAGTTCTGTCCAGAAATGAAGAAAAGGTTACAAAACACCACATTTCTTCATGGAAATGATTGTTTCCATATCTAATTAAACAAAAAGCCTAATTAAAATACTGTTACGGGAGCTCTGGTAGCATAGTGCTTAAGGCACTTGACTGCTAACCAGAAGGCTGGCGGTTCAAACCACCAGCCACTCCTTGGAAGGAAGGTTGGGCAATTATATTTCTGCAGTGATACTGCCTCGGAAACCCAAGGAGGGGTTGCTATGAGTCGGTGCTGACTCGACGGCACATAACAACAACATAGCTTGGAGAACTTAAAGTTGGTCCCAAGAATCCCTGCATCTTGAAAAAAACTCCGTAACGAGACACTTCTTTCTACCTCTCTTTAGTTACACACCTGATCAAAAGTCAAATACTGAAAGAACTAACACTGGAGCAACTGAAGGTGGTTGGTTTTCATATACAGGGCACAGTATAAGGCAACTTGCAGATGGCCATCAGGAACAGCCTCTCTGGCAAGCAATGAAGGGAGTGATCCCCCCCACACACACACACACATTTCTTCATTCAACAAATATGTTTACGAACCTACCATATGTCTGACCCTATTTTGGGTACCAGAGAAATAGCAGAGATAATAGTTCTGTGGTCATAAAGGTTATACTCTACATGCAAACTTCTTACGGGAGTCGAAATATTAAGGCAAAACACACTAGACATTAGGAAGACATAGAAAGGTATACGGGGAGGCAGGGCAAGATGGCGGACTAGGCAGAAGGATTGCACAGACCCTCTTCAACAAAGAAAAGGGAAACCAATTAACACAGACACAGAAGATAATCTTGGACCC
>NW_006929795.1:0-596 GCF_000298275.1 Orycteropus afer afer
GCGATGACTTTGTCAAATGAGTCTGGGCAATGTTGCAAATTAAATTAAATTATATTCCTAAATGAGAAACACATTTGGACAAAAACAAACTGAGCCAAACAGAAAAGGAAAATGCTAAGTCATTCAGTGGAGTTGCTCAATGTTTTTTGGGAAGAGGCAGAAGTGAGCATACAGAGGGAAGGGAAGGGAGCACGGAATGAGGACATTCGGTGACATAGATGTGGCTTTTCTACCACAATTGCACATCCGCTCCTGGAAGCAGGGTATCTAGGGTATCTAAGAGTATGTTTTTCCAGTGAGAAATAGGCTCAGAGTGCACTGCCTTGTCCAGTGCTGATTAGTCAAGGGAACCATGATGGAGGCGTGGCCACTGTCCACACCACTGCTCTTGACATGCTGCCATGGCAGAGGAAGCCGTGGTGCGATTCCAGGGCAGGACTTGAGGAGAGAGGTCCTTGAGGTGAGGAGTCAGTGGAGGAGGCTACCCACGACACCCCCATGGCTGTAGTGACAGTGACAGCTGCAGGAAGCAGCTGCCATTTTATGGAAAAAGCTCACTCTTGACTCTAATTCTGCCACTTTCTCCATTGGGTGAC
>NW_006929795.1:1701-2315 GCF_000298275.1 Orycteropus afer afer
GCTTGCTAGCTTTTAAGATCCCAGTCGCTACTCGCCAATGTAGCAGGTGGAACAATGTTTTGTATAGTATGTTATGCCAATTGAGCTTGATGTCCTCTGCAACTATGGTCCCAAGCAGTGTTGGGAATCTTAAGGGATAGAAAGTTGGGCAATGTTTATCACTAAAGAAGATGACAACTGAACTGCACATGTGCCTGATGGGTATTATGATTCTTACTTTAGTGTTACAATACTAATGCCAACATCATTGTAGACCAGGCCTCTAGCATGATCTTATTCCATGTTTCATACTATAAGAAGTTAATACTAAATTAATACTAAGTTAAGAAGTTAATTACAATAAGTTGTTAATTTGAAATGTGGTATTTGATTTATGTCTGAATCAACTTAACAACAGAGTCATCAGAACAAAAATTTCTGCATCAAAAACTTAGAATTTAGTGGCTTATGACAAAAATCTATTCCCTTATAGTCCTGTAGGTCATAAGTCTGAAATGGATTTTACTGGGGCACAGTGAGGGTGTTGGCATTCCTTCTGGAGGTTCTAGGAGAGCCCTTTCTATTCTCTTGCCCTTTCCAGCTTCTATAGGCTGCCTGCATTCCTTAGCTGTGGT
>NW_006929795.1:3485-4667 GCF_000298275.1 Orycteropus afer afer
CTAAGGCACTTGACTGCTAACCAGAAGGCTGGCAGTTCAAACCCACCAGCCACTCCTCAGAAGGAAGGTTGGGCAATCTACTTCCGTAGTGATATTGGCTCAGAAACCCAAGGAGCGGTTGCTATGAGTTGGGTCTGACTTGACAGCACATAACAACAACAACAACAGAAAATGAAAGTTCAATATCTTCAGCCAAAACAAGACCAGGAGATGATTGTGGAACAGACCATCAGTTGCTCATATGCACATTCAAGTTGAAGTTGAAGATAATTAAAACAAGTCTATGAGAGCCAAAATTTGACCTTGAGAATATTCCTCCTGAATTTAGAGACCATTTAAAGAATAGATTTGATGCATTGAATACCAATGGCTGGAAACCAGAGGAATTGTGGGATGATATCAAGAACATCATCCATGAAAAGAGCAAGAGGTCATTAAACAGATAAGAAAGGAAGAAAAGACCAAAAAGGATGTCAGCAGAGACTCTGAAACTTGCCCTTGAGAGTAGCTAAAGCAAATGGAATAAACATCCAGATAAAAGAGCTGTACAGAAGATTTCAGAGTAGCTCAAGCAGACAAAGCCAATTACTATAATGAAATGTGCAAAGACCAGGAGTTAGAAAACCAAAAGGGAAGAACATGCTCAGCATTTATCAAGCTGAAAGAATAGGAAAAAATTTAAGCCTCAAGTTGGAATATTGAAAGATTCTGTGGGCAAAATATTGAATGATGCAGGAACCTTCAAAAGAAGATTGGAAAGAATACACAGTCACTGTACCAAAAAGAACTGGTCAATGTTCATCCATTTCAGGAGGTGGCATATGATCAAGAACCAATGATATGTAAGGAAGAAGTTGAAACTGTACTGAAGGAATTGGCAAAGAACAAGACTCCAGGAATTGATGGAATTCCCATTGAGATATTTCAAAAATGGATGCCCTGCTGGAGGCACTCACTTGGTTATGCCAAGAGATTTGTAAAACAGCTACCTGGCCAACTGACTGGAAAAGATCCATATGTGTGCCCATTCCAAAGAAAGGTGATCCCACAGAATGTGGAAATTATCCAACAATATCATTAGTATTGCATACAAGTAAAATCTTACTGAAGATAATTAAGAAAAGGTTGCAGCAGTGTATTGACAGAGAACTTCCATAAATGCAAGCTGGATTCAGAAGAGGA
>NW_006929796.1:0-586 GCF_000298275.1 Orycteropus afer afer
AATGGTGCTGGCAAAACTGGATATCCACCTGTAGAAAAATGAAACAAGACCCATACCTCACCCCATACACAAAAACAAACTCAAGCTGGATCGAAGACTTAAATGTAAAACCCAAGACTACAAAATTAATCAAAGATAAAATAGGGGCAAATCTGGGACCCTACTTTACAGCATCAATAAATTATCAAGGATAACCCAGAATGTGCAGGAGATAGAAGAGAGGCTAGATGACTGGGACCTTCTAAAAATTAAATTCTTGTGCACATAGAAAGATTTTGTCAAAAGGGTAAAAAAAGAACCTACAGATTGGGAGAAAATATTTGCCTACGACATATCTAACAAAGGACTTATCTCCAAAATCTACAGGAAACTTCAACACCTGAACACCAAAAAGACAAATAACCCAATTCACAAATGGGCAAAAGACTTGAACAGACACTTCACCAAAGAAGATACACAAGCAGCCAACAAACCCATGAGAAATTGCTCACAATCATTAATTATTAGAGAGGTGCATATCAAAACAACAATGAGATATCATCTCATCCCAGCAATAATAGCAAAGTTCAACAGATCAGAAAGTAAC
>NW_006929796.1:1196-4932 GCF_000298275.1 Orycteropus afer afer
CACCTAGTAGGTTACCGGGATGGGGAGGGAAAGGGAGGGATTAATTTAGGGCTAGTTGGGGCTTACATGCTGACATGGGTAGGGGGAGGGATATATGGGAAGGATATATGACCACCATGATAACATTGGGAAATGAGAGGACACCGAACTGTGCACATAAGAGATAGATGACAGATATTAAAACCAACCAATGTGTTCACAATACCACATTGCCATTAACACCAAACACTTAGGCTATACAGATAAACACATAAACACCTGAGATGATCAGACAGGGATCAATGAATAGAAGTATACTCTAGACCAAGGATAGACTCAGGTGAGGCTAATCTTACACAGACACCAGTGATACAAAATACCTGCAGTCCTTGTAAAAACAATAGAAGACAGACACAGAGTAATCCCTCACAGATATCTCAACACTATGAGAGAGAGATCCAATAGAGCTACTACCTCAGGACCATAGTACTGGGGTACACCAGACTCAATTGGCACAACAAAATACATAAAAGCATTGCTCCACATCCTACACTGGTGAGTAGCAACTGAGGTGTTAAAAGCTTCCAAGCAGTCATCTAGGCTGCAGATAATGGTCTCCTAGTGTCGGAAGTGAAGAAGAATGCACACAAAAAAGGGGGGCATTTAGAAGCAACCAACCCTAGGACACGATGGCCCTCGAGACCAGAAGAACCAGGTGGTGCCAGGCTACTAATGCCAACCACTCAGGAAAGAATCAAATCTGGAGATCCTGGATAGAGTAGGAGGGAAAATGTGGAACAAAATCCAAAAACTCAATAATGACCAGAATTACTGGTCAGATGAAATCTGGTGAGACTCCCAATACTATGGCCCTGAAATACATTCAGCGCCAGGAATAAAACACACCCCCAGGGGCAGGCTCTCAGCTCATTGGTTAGCGAGATGTACACGCAGACCACTCAACCCAGGTTGCTGTACCCACACACTCAATGGTAATACATCTCCTAAAGCAATAAACCATGGGACACCAAAGGACCAACATTCAAACTGAAGAAACGCAGGACAAACAGGAGTGCATAATTATGAGGGGCACAGGGGGAGTGTTGCAGGGTAAGGAGGGGAGGAGACTGGGTTGGGTTGGACATGGCAAATGGGGAATGAAACTAAATGTACACGTGATTTTGAATGTAAAACAAGCTCTTAAAATAAAAAATAAAAATAAAAAAACCTCCAATGCCTCAACAACAAAGGAATTAATAATCCAGTTGAAAAATGGGCAAAAGACATGAATAGAAACTTCACCAAGGAGGATATTCAGGTGGCCAGCTAGTACATGAAGAGATGCACACAATAGTTGGCCATCAGAGAGATGCAAATCAAAACAACAATGATACCTTCTCACCCCAGCACTGATGGCAAGGTTCAACCAGACAGAATATAACAAATACTAGCAGGGATGTGGAGAGATTGAGACTCTCATACACTGCTGGTGGGACTGTGAAGTGATACAACCACTGTGGAAAGCAACATGGCTATTCCTTAGAAAGCTGTAACTGGAGATACTATTTGACCCAGCAATCCCATTACTGGGTGTATATCCTAGATAGGTGAGAGCCTGGACAGGAACAGATATATGCACACTCATATTCATTGCAGCACTATTACAATAGCAAAAAGATGGAAACAACCTACATGCCCATCAGCGGAAATGTGGATGACCAAATGATGGTACATACACACAATGAGTGCTATGCAGCACTGAGGAGTGATGGAGTCTGCAAAGCACCACATGGCATGAATAGACTGGAGGACATTGTGCTGAGTGAAATAAGTCAGTCACAGAAGGACAAATATAATATTAGTTCATTGTTAAGGATCAAGGAAAGGTTTATATATGGAGGCAAACTTTCTTTGTTGGTTGCCGGGGTGGGAGGGGAGGGGAGGGAACACTGCAAAAAAAAAAAAAAATTCATTGACCCATGTCACTTTAGTTTTGTGTATTTCACTGTACATAAATTATATTTTAATAAAATGATTTTTTTAAAAAAAAAACTCAATATCATGAAAAGACTGGTGTGTAGAGACCAGTGAGCCAGGAGACTGGCTCCTAGTCAATCTTTGGGCCTAGAATTGAACTCACTCTAAATAGGCCTATGAGGTGAACAATTACACCAGGGAGGTGCACTCCTTAGAACAATCAACCATGGAAGGTCAGAAGAGCAGCATTTGTACATGGAGAAAGCTCAGAAGGCAGGAATGCATAGGAAAGAAAGACACACAGAAAGCTAACCATAGGGAGGAAGTAGGAAGAGATCTGTTATATTGTGGAGATTGCAATCAATGTCACAAAAAAAAAAAAAAAATGTGTATGAACTGATGACTGGAAAATGAATTTGCTCTACAGACTTTCACTAAAATTACAATAAAAAGTCCAAAAGAAAAAAAGATGAGAAAAAAGAAAAGACCAAAATGAATGTCAGAAGAGACTCTGAAACTTGCTCTTGAACATAGAGTAAACAAATGGAAGAAATGATGAAGTAAAAGGACTGAATAGAGGATTTCAAGGGTGGCTTCAGAAGACAAAATAAAGTATTATAATGACATGTGCAAAGACCTGGGGTTAGAAAACCAGAAATTAAGAGCATACTGAGCATTTCTCAAGCTAAAAGAACTGACGAAAAAATTCAAGCCTCAAGTTGCAATACTGAAGGACTCTATGGGCAAGATATTGAGCAATGCAGGAACCATGAAAAGAAGATGGAAGGAATACACAGAGTGACTGACCAAAAAGAATTGGCCAACTTTCAGCCATTTCCAGTGGGAACATATGATCAAGAACTGATGAGACTGGAGGAAGAAGTCCAAGTTGTACTGAAGGCATTGGTGAAAAACAAGGCTCCAGGAACTGGTGGAATACCAATCAGATGTTGCAACAAATGTATGCAACACTGGAAGTGCTCACTCATCTGTGCCAACAACTTTGGAAGCTAGCTACCTGGCCAACCACCTGGAAGAGAACTGTATTTGTGCACATTCCAACACAATGCAGAAATTATCTAACAATATCATTAATATCGCACACAAGATCACTTTACTGAAGATAATTCAAAAAAAGTTGCATCATTACAGCAACAAGGAACTGACAAGATGTCCAAGCCAGATTCAGAAGTGTATGTGGAAGCAAGGATATCATTGCTGATGTCAGAAGGATCTTGGCTGAAAGCGGAGATTACCAGAAAGATGTTTACTTGTGTATTGACTATGCAAAGACATTCAACAGTGTAGATCATAACAAATTATGAATAACATTGCAAAAAATGGAAATTTCAGAGCACTTAATTGTGCTCATGCAGAATTTATACATAAACCAAGAAGCCGTCAATCAAACAGAACAAGAGAATAGTGTATGGTTTAAAATCAGGAAAGGTATGCATCAGGGTAGCATACTTTCACCATACTTATTCAATCTATATGCTGAACAAATAATCTGAGAAGGTGGATTATATGAAGAAGAATGCAGCATCAGGATTGGAGGAAAACTTATTAACAACCTGTGATATGCAGATGACACAACCTTATTTGCTGAAAGTGAAGACGACTTGAAGCACTTACTGGTGAAGAAGCAAGACTACAGCATTCAGTATGGATTCTACCTCAACATCAAGAAAACAAAAATTCTGGAGGCGGGGCAAGATGGCGGACTAGGCAGAAGGATTGCACAGACCCTCTTCAACAAAGAAAAGGGAAACCAATTAAC
>NW_006929797.1:0-4859 GCF_000298275.1 Orycteropus afer afer
TTTTGGTCATGTTGTAAGAAGGGGCCATTCCCTGGAGAAGGATGTCACGTTTGGTAGGGTGGAGGGTCGACGAAAGAGGGGGAGGTCTTCAACGAGATGGATTGACACGGTGGCTGCGATGATGGGCTCAAGTATAGCAGGGATTGTGAGGCTGGCACGGGATCGGGCAGTGTTTCATTCTGCTGTGCATGGGGTCGCTATGAATCGGAAACGACTTGACAGCACTTAACAACAAACAACAACCATGGCTTCCAACCAAACAATAGAGAGGCATATAAGGTGAACATTTACAGTAGGTAGGTACACTCCTTAGAACAATCACTCATGGGAGATCAGAAGGGCAGCATTTGTACAGGGAGAAAGTTCAGAGAGCAAGAAGGCATAGGAAAGAAGGACACAGGGAAGAGGTAACCACAGGGAGGAAGTGGGAAGAGAACTGTTACATCATGGGGATTGCAGTCAATGTCATGAAACAAAATGTGTATGAGCTGTTGTATGGAAAATGAAATTGCTCTGTAAATTTTCACCAAGATCACAATTAAAAAAAGAAAAGAAGAATTTGTCCATGGTCCCTGTCTATGTTTTCTCTATGCACTCTTCCTGGATGGTCTCAACTACACGTATGGCCTCAAGAACTATCGTCTTCTGTATCTTCAGCCCTGATCTTTGTCACGGACTCCCAACCCATATATCCTTCATCCCCAAAGGGATGCCCCACAGGCATCTTAAATTCAACATATACCACAACAGAACTCGTCTTCCTACCAATACCTGGACCTTCTCCTTCTATCCATATCTGTTAATGGCTCCCTGGTCAACAGTGACCTCATCCTGGTCTCACCGAGTCATTCCCGAATGTTTCCTCTCCCTCCTCCACCACATTCCTATTTCTTCACTTGGCTAACTTCTGTGTGTCCTTCCGTTTTCAGCTTGGACATCACTTTCTCCAGGAACTTTCCCACAAGTTGGTATAAGGTACTTCTCCTATATGTTCCTGTAACACCTCAAACTTCTCCTTTCATAGCACTTATCATAGTATAGTATCATAGCTGCCAGGTTACCTGTCTGTATTTCCCACCAGATTCAGGTATCTAATCTGCATTGCCCAGTGTTATCTCCTCAATGCCTAACTCAGTTCCTAGCACATAGTAGGCACTCCATAAATACTCTTAAAGGAGTGAGAATATGATTCACCAAGTCTTCAGCTGAGTTCAAGAAATATGTACAGTTCTTGTTATGTGTCATTTTACTTCCTAAATTATTTTTCTTAGTTCTCCAGTGTTGCTGTAACAGAAATACCACAAGTGGATGTTTGAACCAACAGAAGTGTATCCTCTCACAGGTTAGGAGGCCAGAAGTCCGGATGCAGAGCACCAGCTCCAGGGACGCCTTTCTTCCATGTCTCCTGGTCCTAGAAGGTTCCCAGCACAGGGACCCTGGGTCCAAAGGATGCACTCAGCTCCCAGCTCTCCTTTCCTGGTGGTAGCAGGTCCCTCTCTGTCTCCTCCCTTCTCTCTCCTTTTATCTCTTATAGGATAAAAGGTCTTACAGGCCACACACCCCAGGGAAACTCCCCTTACATCAACTAGGGCTGTGATGGGATTAAGGGTGTTACATCTCATCCTAATCCTTTTACAGCTGATTGGCTTATCACATCAGAGCACATGGGGGATCATTATATAAGTGCCACATTACATCCTTACATAACTGCCAAACTACTAAGAATCATGGTCTAGCCAAGTTGACACATTCTGTGGGACACAATCTAATCCATGACATTGACTATTCCCTTACCTATAACACTAATAATGTCTTAGCTCCGATTTCAGTCTTTTTTTTTTTTTTTCTTTTTTTAATTGTGATTTGGATGAAAGTTTACAGAGCAAATTTACTTTCCACACAGCAGTTCACATACACTTTGTCTCATGACATTGACTACGGCTTACCCCAATGCAACAGCTCCCCTCCCACTTCCTCCTCATAGTTACCTCTTCCCTGTGTCCTTCCCTCCATGTACTCCTGCCCCCTGAGCTGTCTCCCTGTGCACACACAGCCCTTCTATTCTCCCATGATTGATCTCTCCAAGGAGTGTATCTACCTGATGTAAATGTTCAGCTCATATACCTGTCTCTTGTTTGTCTGAAAGCCACAGGTATGGGTTCAATTCCAGACCTGAAGGGCAGTTAGGGGCCATAGTCCCATGGGTTTCACCAGACTCTATCAGACCAGAAAACTTGGTCCTTTTTTTTTTTTTTTTTTCCCAAATGATTTTGAGTTTTGTTCTACATTGTTCTCCCTCTCTATCCAGGATCTCCTACATAGATCCCCCTCTGAGTGGTTGACAGTGGTAGCCAGGCACCATCTAGTTCTTCTGGTCTCATAGTCATATAGGGTGAGGATCGCATGGTGTACCAGTTGCCTGGACTAATTGTTTCCATGAATTTTGGTTTTCTCATTCTTCTTTGTTCTGGACGAGGAAAGACCCATCGTTGCATCTAGATGGCTGCTTGCAAGCTTTTGAGATCCCAGTCACTACTCGCCAAGGCAGGATGTGGAACAATGTTTTGTGCAGTGTGTTACACCAGTTGAGCTTGATGGCCCTTGCGGATTTCGGTCATTTCTTGACTGGGTTCTGCAGCAGTTTTCTAACCTAAGTCTAAATCCCCTCTGCCTTATCCAGGCAGCTTTCAGAATGGTTTTTCTACACACAAATTGCATCATATCACTTCTAACTTAAAGATGTCGGTGAGTTCAATGTAGCTTGCAGGATAGGATAGCCCTAAACCAAGTGTGGCCTAGCAGCTCCTTGCTTTGGCCCCTGCCTCCCTCTCCTCCAGCCCCATCCCCCACCACTCTCCGAAGGCACCCTGCTCTCAGGCCAACTGAACTACCCGAAGGACCCCAGGTGCCTCGACTTCACGTCCTGCCACTGGTCTCTTCGCACATAAACTGTCCCCAGCTGTCCACTCTGGCTCACTCCTACTCTTCCAGCAAATGTTTTTGACCACTAAATACGTGCCAGACGGTGTCGTAGATGCCGGGGAATATGTGGTGACTAAACAGATAAGCATCCTGCCCTCGTGAAGCATGAATTCTCTCCACTCAAATGTCACCTCACAAGATGACCTTTTTTGGTGCTTCTGTGGGACTATAAAAATATCTTTATGATACTTATCACAATAGGCTATAAATGCTGATGTACTAAACATATGGGTGGATCTAGGTTTTATGAGCCCTGAAGCTTATACAATTTGGTTGGGAATGTCCTTTAAGAAAAGTATACCAAACTATTAATATAACATTGCTAAGCCCCTCCCGAGCCCGTAGAAGGGGCAGGCACAGGTAGCTTCCCAGGGAACCCACTCCTGGCTACGGATACCTCCCACTAGACCACAGACACGTCACCCGGTATCCACAGAGCTACCAGGGCCTGGCACCCAAGAAGGCTGGGTGACTGTGTGACTGTAATAATGGTTGTGAGTCACACTTCACGGCAGCCCAGAGCCTTCCTCACAAGTTCAATGCTTGCCTACCAAGGTCACTGCACAGCAAGGGTCCTGCCAGGTCTACACCTACTTGTCTTCTCCGTGGGGTGATGTGGTCCTGGTGCAGCCCTTGAGCTACTTCCACCACTTCACTGCGGCCCTTGCAGCCTTCATCAGACATGGCGAATCCTTTCGGAGGACCATTCCCTGGCTCTCCAGAAGCTTTCAGGACCTTCCCATCAGTTCTCAGTGCACTCCAGTAAGGCACCGAACCTCTTACAGCACATCAAGAACGCGTAAAGAGCATTCCCAGTAATCATCAAGGAGTCCAAGACTGTTTATAAGATGAGCTGTTACGTGTGCTAGGGCAGACCTAGAGTCCAGACAGAGACAAATGCTTCCTGGCTGCCCCACTTGACAACATAAGCTTTTTTAAAAAATTTATCTTGTTGTTGAGAATCTGCACAGCCAAATACACACCAATTCAATTGTTTCTACACGGCCATTTCAGTGTCACTGATGACATTTTTCGAGTTGTGCAACCATCCTCCCCTCCTTTATGAGTTCTTCCTGCTCCATTAACATCAACTCACTGCCCTCTAAGGTTTCTACCTAATCTTTCAAGTTGCTGTTGTCACTTTGATCCCAAAGAGATAGTTCTTAAAAGCGTGTAACATTCAAGGCAGACTTTTTTTATTTTTTTAATAAGCTAAACTACTGTTTGGTCTTAAGAAGACTTTAGGGGATATTTTTGGTTTAAGGTTTAAAGATTATCTCAGGGCAGTAGTTTCAGGGGTTCATCCATGGCTCTAGAAAATCTGAAGTCCATGAAAATATGAAATTCTATTCTGCATTTTGCCCCTTTTGATCAGTATTCTTCTATAGAATCTCTGATCAAAATTTTCAGTAATGGCAACTAGGCACCAACCAGTTCTTCTGGTCTCCTGGCAAAGGAGGCAGTTGTTCATGGAGGGAATTTGTCACACATTCCATATCCTTCCCCTATTCCTGACTCTCTTTCTTCCTTTTGTTCCAGGCAAATAGAGACCAAGGGTCAAGTCTTGGATGGCCATTTGCTAGCTTTTAAGACTCCAGACACTATACAATGATCTAAGAGGTAGAACAGAAGCACTGAACATGTTATTAAGCTAATTAACTGGGATATTGCATAAGCCTTGAAGGCTACCTAAATCTACAGTCTTCTTGGTCCACAATCACTTTGATTCCTCTGGAAATATACATTCTATTTTTCCAGATATTTCCCGAGCTGCTCAAAATCACAGACTCGAAAGTGTTTGAGGAGGAGAGGCGGGGCAAGATGGCGGACTAGGCAGAAGGATTGCACAGACCCTCTTCAACAAAGAAAAGGGAAAC
>NW_006929798.1:0-1650 GCF_000298275.1 Orycteropus afer afer
AAAAAACCGACCCACTGCCATCAAGTTGATTCTGACTCATGACCCCACTGGGTTTCCAAGGCAGTAAATCTTTGAGGAAATAGATTGCCCTGTCTTCTTTCCATGGAGTAGCTGGTGGGTTTGAACCACTAACCTTCTGGTTAGCAGTCAAATGCCTTAGGCACTGCATCACCAGAGCTCCTTATGTGATTGTTTAGGAAAGAATATTTGGCTTTGGTTGGTCCTGAGTTGGAAGGAGGAAGGCAAAATATAGAGAAGCTGACAATCATTGGCCAAAGTCCGATTGGTCACGGTCAATTGCTGCAGAGTTTGTGGTTTGGTTTCCTGCTGCTGGCTGCAGAGATGGTGGATGCAAGTTATCTTGTCATATATGGTCTGGCCATTGTCCATGTGTATATTAAGTCTCCTAAGTGGTTTTAAATTGTGTATAGATGATACATCCTTTTATTGTCTAGCAAATGATCTTCCTTGATTTGCCACTGCTATAAAGGCATTTTATTGTAGCTGTACTAAAGACAGAATATGGATGGATGCAAAAAAAAAAAGAAATCAGATTTATCTGGTAGCCAAGTGGGGGGATGCCTAGGC
Source organism: Orycteropus afer afer (assembly GCF_000298275.1). NCBI lineage: Eukaryota > Metazoa > Chordata > Mammalia > Tubulidentata > Orycteropodidae > Orycteropus > Orycteropus afer. The sequence continues at coordinate 589 of NW_006929798.1, forward strand.
CAAGAAGACAATCAACTCTGGACCAAAATTGACCAGGTTTTTGTGATGTGTAGACATGCCAGAATATTCCTCTCTTTATCATAGTCTCTTGCACTCTTAACCAGTGACTCTCAAAAGTGACTGCATGTTTAATCCCCTGGAGCCCCACCCCAGAGCAGCTGAATCAGAATCTCTGAGCATGGGACCCAGGAATCAGTAATTTTTTAAAAACTCTGCAGGTGGTTTCAAAGTGCACCAAGTTGGAGAATGAGTGTTTTATCCTTGCTACTCCAAGTATAGTCCTCTGACCATTAGCATTGGCATCACAGGGGATCTTGGATCTTGCTAGTCCGGTATTGTAGAATCCCTGGCCCCACCCTCCACCTATTGAATTAGAATCTACCTTTTAACTGAGCTCCCTGTAGTTAGTATGCACATTAATGTTTGGTAAGCACTGCTAAACAAATGGCTCAGTGTTGCCTTTTGTGAAGAGGAGAAACACTTGAGTCATTGCCAGTTTGCAGCCCAAAGAAGAGATCCCCCCCTTCCCCAGCCTCTTCATCTGACTATAAACATTGTTAGAGGTGGAAGCTCAGTCCTTCTCCTGGAGAAATTTGCCAACAGAGCTAAATTTTTAAAAATTAAAATCCATAATGTGCTAATGGACAGTGAACTTGCTTCTCAAAATTCCCAGAAACTTTATGGGGGAAAAAAAAAAAGACCAAAAGCAAAAGCCTCAAACAAAACAATCTGCCTTTTTCCAGAAAAATCTTTTAGATTGATGAATGAAAAAATATTATTGCATTGTTGTTGTTGTTGTTATGTGCCCTCGAGTTGGACCCGACTCATAGTGACCCCTCCTTGGGTTTCCGATAGAGTATCACTACAGAAGTAGATTGCCCCATCTTCCTTCCGAGGAGTGGCTGGTGGGTTTGAACCACCAGGCTTCTGGTTAGCAGTCAAGTGCCATAGGCACTATGCTACCAGAGCATTAGGTTACCCAAACTCTTGAAGTTTGTCCAAACAAACCAGTGCCATCAAAAAGTTCTCTAATTTCATCAAGTCTTAAAAGTATTTTTATAG
>NW_006929798.1:1810-2668 GCF_000298275.1 Orycteropus afer afer
GTGAGATTAAGTAATATTAGTGAAATATTTGTACTTGTCTTCCTGTATAACTATGCTGATGAGCTAACATTTGATATTCTTATTTTGGATGTGAAGATGTGAAGTTAAAGTTTATTGCCAAAGATCTTAAAGTGAATCAAGGAGGGCATGGATGTTTCTCTAAAACTCTACCAAAAACTAGAGGCTGAGACTTCTTATCATGTCTTATAAACACTATAAAGTCTACTTCTAATAAAGAAGTTAAATTGTGAGGATATAGAGAAAGGCAATGACACCATACATTAACCCAGACCCACAGGAAGAAATGAAATGAAGAGAACCAAAATATGGTCATAGAAAGGTTAATATATCAAACAACAAATATATACTTGCTCTTTATTTTTCAATTTGGCTTCTTTAAAAGATCTAAGATTATATAAAGCAATAATTATAACAATGCTCTCTCACTGTTTCTAAAATGTATTATTAGGTTTCTAACATATATAATATACATAACAACAATAGCACAAAAATAAGATAGGAAATGGAGCTATATATGAATAAAGTTTCCATATCTTACTGGAATTAAGTTAGTTTTACTATTGCTGACCAGAAAGTTGGAGGTTCAAACCCATAAGCCACTCCATGGAAGGAAGACTGGGCAATCTATTTCCATAAAGATTTGCTGTCTCAGAAACCCAAAGGGAGTCACTATGAGTCGTAATCAACTCGATGGCAGTGAGTTTGTTTGATTTTTTGTTTTGTTTTGTTTTGACCATCTGAAATAGGAGCTCTGGTGGCATAGTGCCTAAGGCACTTGACTGCTAACCAGAAGGCTGGCGGTTCAAACCCATCAGCCACTCCTCGGAAGGAAGGTTG
>NW_006929798.1:3889-4501 GCF_000298275.1 Orycteropus afer afer
AACACATTTGGTACCGAGAGTGGTTCTAGGGAGACAAAATCATAAGGATGGGCTTCCTAAATTGGTTCTCCAGTTTGATTAATCTTAAAGACACTAGTGACCCTGTGTCTGCTAATAAAGAGGGCCTTGCTAATCCATAGCATGAGGTTGCAAAATTAATATGCAAAATAGCACCACCAATAGATCAAGTACTTGTGAGAAGTGACGCTCTGGGTGATTGGATATTTGATACTTTTCTGCAATTTTGTCAGTGTGAGGAGTATAAGGAAGCTGGTTGGTTGGTCTTACTTACACTAGACAAAGTGGTGAAAGAGTGAGATGAGCTCAGAGGTGCTGAGTCTCGGCTTAAGCACCGTATAAAAGACCTCAGTGCTTCCAGTTGTGCTCTGAAAGAAAGTCTTATATCTTCTAGTAACAGAGCTGATACTGCTGAAAACCAAACCTAGAGTCTTATTGTAAGGGTGGCTGAATTACAATGCCAATTAAATTGCCAATCCAGAACTGTGTCTGACATTAAAGTGAAGGATAAGTTATTGTATCTGGCTTCCCTCACAACTAAAAAGGAGGCACAATGTCTGGTGGGTCTCTTTGGATTTTGGAGGCAACATATCC
>NW_006929799.1:0-3251 GCF_000298275.1 Orycteropus afer afer
CAATGAACAAGTCATTGGTCTTGCAAAATTCTACCATGCGAGTTCCAGCATTATTTCTGTCACCAAGGCCAAATTTTCCAACTATCGGTGATTCTTCTTTGTTTCCAACTTTTGCATTTCAGTCACCAGTGATAATTAACACATCCTGATTTCATGTTCGGTCGATTTCAGACTGCAGAAGTTGATAAAATTCTTGAATTTCCTCATCTTTTGCTGTGGTGGTTGGTGCATAAATTTGAATAATAGTTGTATTAATGGGTCTTCCTTGTAGGCGTATGGATAGTATCCTATCACTGACAGCATAGTACTTCAGGACAGATCTTGAAACATCCTTTGTGATGATGAAAGCCACACCATTCCTCTTCAAAATGTCATTCCCAGCATAGTAGATCACATGGTTGTCTGATTCCATGGCAAAAACAGCCCATTTCAGCTCACTAATGCCAAGGATATCAATCTTTATGCATTCCATTTCATGTTTGACAACTTCCAATTTTCCTAGATTAATACTTCATACATTCCATGTTCTGATGATTAATGGATGTCTGCAGCTATTTCTCTTCAATTTGAGTGGTACCACATCAGCAAATGGCATTCTCGAAAGCTTTACCTTATCCATATGAGTAAGGCTGGGTTTACTCAGATGATGCAGCTCTTTCCCAGTCCTATTTTGAGAGCCTTCTAACCTAACCGGACTATTCATAAACTTGTGTGGTGATGTATCAAACAGTGTTTCTTTGCTATTCATAAGGTTTTCCCTGGCCAATTATTTGAGAAGTGGATGACCTGTTCCTTCTTCCTAGTCTGTCTCAGTCTGTAAGCTGGGCTGACACCTGTGCACCATGTGCATCCCGCTGGGTTAGAAACACCAGTGGCTTAGCCTCAAAACTCCCATCAACACATCACCATGGTAGGACAAACCGACAGACAAGTTTGCCTCCCTGTTGGAAACCTCTCGTACCACCCTTACAGTCACCTGAAGCTGACTCCTCCTCTGTCCAGATTCCTAGGCCTTTTAATCCCCTTTCTCCCGCTCTCCCGCCCTGCTGCTTTGGACATGCCTGAATTCCTCTCTTCACCTGGATCCCTGCAACTGACTGCTCCTCTGTCTGAGTTCCTGGCTTTTAATCCCCTTTTTCTGCTCTCCCGCACTGCTGCTTTGGGCATGCCTGAGTTCCTCTCCCCAGTTGGATCCCTGTGGCTGACTGCTCCTCTGTCCGAGTTCCTGGCTTTTTTTTTTATCCCCTTTCTCCCACTCTTCTGCCCTGCTGCCTGATTTCCCTCTCCTCACCTGGATCCCTGAACAAGAGGACATAACAATAATAAATAATAAATATCTATGCACCCAATGAAAAAGCCCCAAAATATATAAATTAGACTCTAACAAACTGAAAAGACTCCACAGTCATAGTAGGAGACTCTAATACACCATTTTCAATCACAGATAGAACAGTTGGAAAGAAACTCAACAAGGATATAGAAGTGCTAAACAATACAATCCATCAATTTGACATTATAGACATCTACAGAGCACTTCACCCAACAACAGCACAATATACATTCTTTTCCAGTGCACATGAAACATTCTTCAGGATAGACCATATGTTAGGCCATAAAGCAAATCTTAATAAATTATAAAACATTGAAATACTGCAAAGCATCTTCTCAGATCACAATGCTATCAAATTAGAAATCAATAATAGAAAGATCAATGGAAAAAGAGAAAACACATGAAGACTGAACAACACCCTCCTCAGAAACAACTGGGTAATAGAAGAAATGAAAATGTAATTTAAAAAATTCCTTGACTCAAACAAGAATGAAAGCACAGCATACCAAAATCTTTAGGACACAGCAAAAGCAGTAATCAGAGGCCAATTTATAGCAATAAATGCACACATCAAAAAAGAAGAGCCAAAATCAACACCTTAACCCAACATCTCCAACAATTAGAAAAAGAGCACCAAAAAAGGCCTACAAAAAAGAAGAGTCAAAATCAACACTTTAGCCCAACATCTCCAACAATTAGAAAAAAGAGCAGCAAAAAAAGCCTACAGTCACCAGAAGAAAAGAAATAATAAAGATGTGAGAAGAAATAAATGAAACAGAAATGGAAAGACAATAGAAATAATCAACAAGACTAGAAGTTGGTTCTTTGAAAATATTAATAAAATTGACAAACCACTGGCAAATTTAACAAAGGAAAAGAGGGAAAGAATACAAATAACACAAATAAGAAATGAATTGGGCTACACCACAACAGAACCAACAGAAATTAAAAGGCTAATATCAGTATACTATGAAGAACTATACTCCAACAAATTCAATAATCTAGAAGAAATTGACAGATTTCTAGAAATATTCTACTTACTTAAACTAACAGAGGATGAGGTGGAAAATTTAAACAGATCCATAACAAAAGAAGAAATTGAACAGGTCATTAAAAAAATTACCAACAAAAAAAAAGACCTGGCCCAGATGGTTTCATTGGAGATTTCCACTGAAAGTTCAGAGAAGAACTGACACCGATCCTACTCAAATTATTCCAGAACAAAGAAAAGGATGGAATCTTCCCAAATTCATTTTATGAAGCAAATATAACCTTGATACCAAAACCAGGCAAAGGCATCACTCAAAAGGAAAACTACAGACCAATACTCCTCCTGAATATAGATGCAAAAATCTTCAACAAAATACTAGCCAATAGACTCCAACAACTTGTCAAAAATAATAATACATTTGTGACTAAGTAGGGTTCATACCAGGCATGCAAGGATGGTTCAACATTAGAAAAACAATCAACATCATCCATCACATAAATAAAACAATGGAAAAGAACCACATGATTATATCAATCAATGCAGAAAAGGCATTTGATGAAATCTAACATCCATTCCTGATAAAAACTCTCAGCAAAATAGGAATGGAAGGGAAATTCCTCAACATAATAAAGGTCATATGTGAGGACTTCCAGTAAGATGGAGGAATAGGCGGACAAGCGACACAGACCCTCTTCAACAAAGAAAAGATAAAGCAATTGACAGAGATACAGAAGATAATCCTGGAACCCTGAGCTTTGAAAGGAACTGTACAGAAGTGGATTAGGCACCAACTAGTGGAAAAACTTGAATGAAAACAGTGAGTACAGAGATGGTTGGAGCTGCAGACTGTCAGCTACCAACAGCCTGAATATTTCCAAGTGGTGTTGGGACCTGAGAATTGACCTAAAGATCAGTCCCAGTCACCAAGGG
>NW_006929799.1:4756-5359 GCF_000298275.1 Orycteropus afer afer
AGATAGAAATCCAGAAGATTAATACTAAATTGTCAGAAATAGATAACACATTGAAAGGGCAAAGGAGTAGAATTGATACAATGGAAGACAGAATTCATGAGATTGAAGACAAATATCTGAATACTTCTTTGGAAAGGGATCAATCAGAAAAAAAGATAAAAACAAAATGAAGAAAGCCTAAGGTTCATGTGGGAGACCATCAAAAGGAATAACCTATGTGTCACTGGAATTCCAGAACAGGAAGAGAAAAATAAAACCACAGAGAAAATTGTCCAAGATTTGTTGGGGGAGAACTTCCCTGAAATGATGAAAGATGAAAATATACCCATTCAAGAAGTCCAACGAACCCCAAACAGGATAGACCCCAAAAGGAAAACACTAAGACATATCATCATCAAACTCACCAAAATCAAAGACAAAGAAAGAATCATGAGCACAGGAAAAACGAAAAGTTACCCACAAAGGGCAACCAATAAGACTAAGCTTGGATTTCTCGACAGAAACCATGCAGGCGAGAAGATGGTGGGATGGTATATATAAAACACCGAAAGGGAAAAATTTCCAACCAAGAATTATGTACCCAGCAAAATTGTCCCTCAAATA
>NW_006929800.1:0-4856 GCF_000298275.1 Orycteropus afer afer
TCTGATAGAGCCTGGTGGAACCACTGAGACTATGGCCCCTACCTGCCCTTCAGGTCTGGAATTGAACCCACACCTGTGGTTTCCAGCCAAACAGAAGACAGGCATATGAGCTGAACATTTACCTGAGGTAGATACACTCCTTGGAGAGAACAATCATTTAGAAAGAAGGGCTGCCTATGCACAGGGAGACAGCTTAGGGGCAGGATTCCATGGAGGGATGGACACTGGGAAGAGGTAACTATGGGGAGGAAGTGGGAGGGGAGCTGTTTCATTGTGGTAAACTGGTCAATGTCATGAGACAAAGTATATGTAAACTGCTATATGAAAGTGAATTTGCTCTGTATATCTTCACCCAAATCACAATAATAATAATTAAAAAAAGAATTATAAAAAAAATAAAAACATCCACCACCTGTAACCATGGTCAGATGATTTCCTGCTGTCCTTGCAGGGTAGTTAGAGCTAACCCTGACTTGACCCGAAGTTACTGTCAGCCAGTTATGAAAGGTAAGACTTATTGTGTGCAGTGAAGTCAATTGCAACTCATGATGACAGAGTAGAACTGGCCTATAAGAGTTTCCCAGGCTGCAATCTTTACAGAAACAGATCACCAAAGCCTTTGTCCCTGTGGAGTTGCTGGTAGGTTCATACCTCTGACTTTCTGGTTAGCAACTGAACACATAACCATTATGCCACCAGCCCCTTTAGGGTAAGACTACAAATTCCAATCATATCATCATTTCTACAGAGGGTTTTTGAGTTTGGGTCCTCTAATTTTAAGTTCCTAACACAGGAAATTTGCTAATACTTTATAACACACATAGATCCTTATACACTAGAATTCTGGTGTGACAACTAGTATTTAAGGAATGCTCCAAGCTTTTGCAAATCTGCTGCAAAAGACCTCTTTAAAGTGTTAAAGAGTAAAGATATCTCTTTGCAGACTAAGGTGCATCTGACCCAAGCCATGGTATTTTCAATCACCTCATATGCAAGTGAAAGTTGGACAATGAATAAGAAAACAGAAGAAGAGTTGATGCCTTTGAACTGTGGTGTTGGCAAAGAATACTGAAAATACCATGGACTGCCAGAAGAATGAACAAATTTGTACTGGAAGAAGTGCAGGTGGAATGCTCCTTAGAATGAGAATGGCCAGACTGTCTCACCTACTTTGGTCATGTTGTCAGAAAGGGCTATTCCCCCCAGGAGAAGGAGGTCATGCTTGGTAAAGTAGTGAGTAAGCAAAAAAGGGGAAGACCCTCAACAAAATGGATTGACGCAGCGGCTGCAACAATGGGTTCAAGCATAGTAGGGATTATGATGATGGTGCAGGATTGGGCAGTGTTGTAAGTAGGGTCACTATGAGTCAGAGCTGACTCGATGGCACCTAACAAACAACACAACAACCAAGCATGGGATCTTCTTAACTTGAACTCTCAGAAAGACATGGGAGCATCCTATATCATTTTGATGCATATGATGTACAATTAAATAGAGAAACATGTGAAAATGGAACTTCCATCATTGTTGCACTCATCCTGTGAATAATATTTGCCTTAATCAGATTGAGACATGTGCAAACAAAGATAAGCCTACTTGGGGGGAAAAAAAAAGCAAGTGCTTCAAGTCTTCTTGTAGCTGCTGGAATTTTCTTGTTTCTCTTCCAGAAAACACACAATTTCTGAGATGCTGCATTACTTGCTGGGGAAAGGTGTTCATTATTACTGAACTAGCCAGCATGAGAACTCTTTCAAGAATGTCAAGCAGATATTGTCTTCTGTGGCTGTGCCGGTTTAACATGTGGCACACTGGAACTGAGATGTTTGCAAAGGCAGTATTCCATCAGGATCATGATAGGTCAGCTTAAAAATAAGTCACCAGATGACCATAGAAATGTCAGCCCCAAGACTTAATGGTGCCAAACAAAGAAGGCAGAAATCAGGATTTCTAAACTAAGGTAAAGAGTCATTTACTGTCTATTAAGAATCTTCATGCAGCTGGCTGGCCCCAGAGAAAGCACCTTAGTCAGCAGGAGGATGAGAAATAGAACTGATAAAGTTAAATGAAGTTGTTGTTATTGTTGTTGTTGTTATGTGCCGTCGAGTTGGACCCGACTCATAGCGACTCCTCCCTGGGTTTCCGAGGCAGTATCACTATGGAAGTAGATTGCCCAACCTGCCTTCCAAGGAGTGGCTGGTGGGTTTGAACTGCCAGCCTTCTGGTTAGCAGTCAAGTGCTTTGGGCACTACGCTACCAGAGCTCCCTTAAATGAAGTTAGACCTTATGAATAACTTTATAACTAAGACAAATATATCAAGATGTAGGACACAAACTGACTCCCAAATTCAAATTTGACTTGCTGGGCTTTTCCACTGTTTCTACTCAACTCACTGTCGTTGAGTTGATCTTGACTCATAGTGAGCCCTCCTTGGGTTTCTGAGGTGGTATCTCTATGGAAGTAGATTGCCCCTTTGTAAAACTGTAACTAAGATAGACACTAATTATGTTAAGATAAGGAGACAGGACTGCAGATGTGACATGTAAGTAGCCCCTGACAGATGCTTTCTTAAACAACTCTAAGGATGTTAACAACCTCAGAATGCAACAAATGAACTTATTGATGATATTTAAGCTTGTATGTGTTGGGTGGGTTCTCCAGAGAAGCAAAAGCAATAAACTTCATATATACATATAGAGAAAGAGAAATTTATCTTAGGAAAATGGCTCACACACTTATAGAAGCTGGCAAGTCCCAAATTCTTGAATCAAACAGCAAGCTGGAGGCTTTTCCCAACTCATGCAGCTCCAGGGGCTGATGAGCTCAAGGTTGGCAGGCAGTGCACTGCCTGTTGATGCCAATGAATGATGAATCCAAGATCTCCAGGCTGAATGGTGGGTTGTTTGCTCACAGGCAGTTGTAGGCAGCACAACAGGATCCCAATCCACAGAAGAGTATCTCTTTTCCCAGAATGTCCATAAATATATTGGAAGCAGGCCACACCCCTAGGGAAACTCCCCTTCAATGGATTGGCTGCTCAAAACATATACATCCGATCCCATCATGGGAATAACCACATCACAACAGTTTAAACCACACAGAATTGTGGTCCAGCCAAGTTGACACATAGCTCCAACTATCACATTGTAGTTCTACAAGTCTTTTTTAACTTCTACCATGTTTCCTTCCCCTCTCTTCTGTACCTAAAAAAAAAAAAGAAGAAGAAGAAGAAGAAAGAAACCCACTGCCATCCAGTAAATTCTGACTCATAGCAAGCCCCATTGGATTCCCAAGGCTATAAACCTTTATGGAGGTAGACTACCTCATCTTCCTCCTGCACAGCAACTGGTGGGTTTTGAACCATGGACCTTCTGGCTAGCAACAAAATGCCTTACCTACTACACCAGCACGTGCCTGCAAACATTAATCCTTGGTTTGCAATACTTTTATAAGCCCTATGTTATCTTCTCCAAGTTGGAGCAGACTATCAGAGCATGAAGCACAGTCTGCCCACACTTGTGCACAAGTGATTAAATTTTTCTGTCTTTTCTACTTGGTGTAGTTTATTGGCTCAGGTTGCAATGGGCACAGACCCATTTCTGAGGTAACAAGCAATGCTATGATTATGGTTTAGGCCCCTTTTTGGAACAGATTCTTCACTCCAAGAAACTTTTATGATCTACCATATTGTGTGTGTGTGTGTGTGCGTGTGTCTGTGTGTGTGGAGAGAGAGTGCCTAGGTGGTGTAAGCAGTTTGAAATCAACTATTAACCTAAAGGATGGCAGTTCTAATCCACCCAGTGGCTCCACAGAAGAAAAGCCTGGTGAACTGCTTTCTTAAAGATTACAGCCAAGAAAATCCCATGGTGCTGTTCTACTCTGCAATACATGGGGTTGCCACGAGTCAGGGGCCAACTTGACAGCCACTAATAGCAAAAAATTAAAAATTAAAAAAATATATATATGTATATATAATTAGAATTTTCCTAAATATGTTGTAACATTGTATGTTACATGAGGAAAGGATTCTATAGTCAAGTAATAGTCAAGTAAGTTTGAGAAACACTAAGTTTAACAAAAAGACTGGTCACAGCCTTTCAGATGATAATGCACATTGAATGGTTGAGCAAGTTCAGGAAACACTAGATTTAAAAAGGAGCTCTGGTAGTGTAATGGTTAATAAGGCATTTGGCTGTTAACTAGAAAGTTGGTGGTTCAAATCTACCAGGTGCTCCATAGGAGGAAGATGAGGCAATCTACTTCCATAAAGATTTACAGGCTAGGAAACCCAATGGGGGTCACTATGAGTTGGAAATGACTCTATGGCAGTGGGTTGTTTTGTTTTGCTTTGTTTTTTGTTTTTAGGTTTTAAAAGGACTTACCAGATTGTGGCTATTACACAGCAGGGTATGCTGAGGTTCCCAATTTTACTTTATCACCAACATTTTTTTGGGGAGCAAGGATACCTATTAACGCCTCACAAACCACAATATGGGACAAACTGAACTATGACAATATTCAATAAAATTCTTTATCCTCACACTTCAGGAGTTCAACAGAGAGGAATAAATGAGAATGTTGAACTCACACTACAAAAGGAGATTAAAGAGGTTATTCTCTGGATTTAACATCAGTATAACACACACAACAACAAAAACAGCATAATTAAGTCCAACAAACTATAGCTTAAAAATAAAAAAGAGGCGGGGCAAGATGGCGGACTAGGCAGAAGGATTGCACAGACCCTCTTCAACAAAGAAAAGGGAAAACAATTAACACAGACACAGAAGATAATCTTGGACCCCTGAGCCTTGAAGGAAAGGATGCAGATTTGGACTAAACCCCAACTAGCAGAAGA
>NW_006929801.1:0-1472 GCF_000298275.1 Orycteropus afer afer
TCAGTGCAGATCAGTGAGTAAGTACAAGCCCGCCCGTGCTTACCTTGCTCCCGGGGACCCGGTCCCTCTTGGGAGGGTAACAAGGGAAAGTGTTCAGTGCAGATCAGTGAGTAAGCACCAGCCCGCCTGTGCTTACCTTGCTCCCGGAGACCCGGTCTCTCTCGGGAGGGTAACAAGGAAAGGTGTTCAGTGCAGATCAGTGAGTAAGCACCAGCCCGCCCATGCTTACCTTGCTCCTGGAGACCCCGGGTCCCTCCTCACCTAATCCCTTTGGCTGATTGCCATTCTTCTTCTATATTTGGTAAATTTGAGAGGGTGTCCCCAGGTGCAACTTGATTTCTGCATAGTATCTTATGCATAGAATGTACTTGATAAATGTTTGCTGTTAAATCAAATTCCAGAAAGACAATGGGGGGGGGGGACCAACAACACCCAATTTTAGTGAAAATGGTGTAGTTTTTGCATATCACAGGAAGTGCATTTTGAATGGCTGGTATCATTCATAACATCATGCTGACATGCTCAAATTTCTTATGCAACCATTCTTAAAAATGTGAAAGTTCCATGTGAGCTAACAAGGGGCAAGCAAGTAATTTGAAATCTTAAATTTTCAACTATCTAAGGAAAGCAAAAGGGCTATTCTGATAGTAAAGGCACTGAGAAAAAAGTCTCCCTGAATAAATGATTAGTAATAGATGTGATTCAACAAAAAAAGATCACATCTATTTTCATGGACCCCATGTGTCTTATGTTGCTAATTACACTGTTTTAATTTTCCTTAAAATTTCTTAATTCCAGATTGGACATGTCTCCCTTATGCTTGCTAAACTAAGATTGTTAGATATTATGGAAACATAATATTTGTATTCCTTACCATTTATGACTCAGTCTACCTTCCTTCTAATTCTTTAAAATGTGTCAAAAAGGAAAGTATCCCTTCCTTTAAAAAACCCTCTATGCATGTAATTTTGGGGTCCTAATCACTGTTCTGAGTCCCTGGATGGTTCAAACGGTTAGCATGTGTGGTTGCTAACTGAAAGGATGGCTGTTGGGTCCACCCCGAGGTGCCTTAGAAGAAAGGTCTGGTAATCAGCTTCTGAAACTCAGCCATTGAAAACACTATGGAGCTCAGTTCTACTTTGACACACATGGAGTTGTCATGAGTTGAAGTTGACTCAGTGGCAAATAGTTTTTAATTGTTGTTTGTTACCTGTCTGCATGATTAGATGACGAGTTCTGATGTCAGGTCACCTTCAGGCACTCAGCAAGTCCACAGCACCTGCGGAGTATTCACTGCTTCGCTAAACTAAAAAAACAAACTCATTGCCATCGATTTGACTCAGAGCAACCCCTCCTTGGGCTTCTGAGGCAATATCTATATGGAAGTAGATTGCCCAATCTTCCTTCTGAGGAGTGGCTGGTGGGTTTGAACCACCAGCCTTCTGGTTAGCAGTCAAATGAATTAGGCACTA
>NW_006929801.1:3127-3983 GCF_000298275.1 Orycteropus afer afer
TCAATGAGATGGATTGACACGGTGGCTATAATGATGGGCTCAAGTATAGCAGGGATCATGGAGCTGGCGCGGGATTGGGCAGTGTTTTGTTCTGCTATGCGTGGGATCACTATGAGTCAGAAATGACTTGATGGCACCTAACAATAACAACTTTAATTAATTCATTGTGAGACCTTTATTGAGCACCTATACTGAGTTAGATGCTTGGAATATAAACATAAAAAAGATAGTCCTTCCATAGTTGCAGGGGACATCAAGCTCAATTGGCATAACATACTACACAAAATGTTGTTCCACCTCCTGCTTTGACGAGTGGTGAGTGGGATCTTAAAAGCTTGCAAGCAGCCATCTAGATGCAACAATGGGTCTCTCCTCATCCACAGCAAAGAATGAAGAAAACCAAAGATGTGTGGAAACAATTAGCCCAAGTGACTAGTACACCATGCAATCCCTAGCCTATATAACTATGAGACCCAAAGAACTAGATGGTGCCTGGCTACCATTGTCAACCACTCAGAGGGGAATCTATGTAGGAGATCCTGGATAGAGAGGGAGAACAATGTGGAACAAACCTAAAGATCTTTTTTTTTTTTTAAAAAAAGACCAGGTTTGCTGATCTGATAGAGCCTGATGGAACCACTGAGACTATGGCCCCTAGCTGCCTTTCAGGTATGGAATTGAACCCTCACCTGTGGCTTCCAGCCAAACAAAAGATAGGCATATGGAGGAGTTCTGGCAAGATGGTGGACTAGGCAGAGAGACTGCACAGACCCTCTTCAACAAAGAAAAGGGAAACCAATTAACATGGACACAGAAGATAATCCTGGACCCCTGAACCTTGAAGGGACGGATATAG
>NW_006929802.1:0-506 GCF_000298275.1 Orycteropus afer afer
GGTGTACCAGTCGCTAGGACTAATTGTTTCCATGAATTTTGGCTTTCTTCATTCTTCTTTGCTCTGGATGAGGAGAGACCCATCATTGCATCTAGATGGCAGCCCTTCTGTGACATATTGTAAAACCTATTATCCATGTCTATTTGGGGTGGTGTGGCAGTTAAGGTCGGGTGTCAACTTGGTTGGGCAGCTGGTAGTAGTCACTCCCTATAATGACTGGCAATCGGCTCTGTGGTGGGATTTGCCTTGAGCAACTAAGTAGCTGCTGATTGTTAAAGCCATCCACTTGGGTTATTTCTATTGAAGCAATACAGGTGGAACACAGCAAAAGCAGTGATCATAGGCCAAATTATAGCAAATAAAGGCATACATCATAAAAGAAGAAAGATCCAAAATCAACACTTTAAACATCAATTAGAAAAAGAACAGCAAGAAAAGCCTACAGTCACCAGAAGAAAGGAAATAATCAAGATTCAAGCAGAAATCAATGAAACAGAAAATAGAAA
>NW_006929802.1:1406-2374 GCF_000298275.1 Orycteropus afer afer
CAATATCCCTCATGAATATAGATGCAAAAATCTTCAGCAAAATCCTAGCCAATAGACTCCAACAACATATCAAGAAAATAATTCATTATGACCAAGTGGGGTTCATATCAGTTATGCAGGGATGGTTCAACATTAGAAAAACAATCAACATCATCCACCACATAAATAAAACAAAGGAGAAGAATCACATGATCATGCCAATTGATGCAGAAAAGGCATATGATAAAATCCAACACCGATTCCTAATCAAAACTCTCAGCAAAACAGGAATAGAAGGGACATTCCTCAACATATAAAGGACATCTATGCAAAACTAACTGCCACCATTATACTCAATGGAGATAGACTGAAACCATTCTTTTTCCAAACAGGAACCAAACAAGAATGCCCTCTATCACCAATTCTATTCAACATTGTACTGGAAGTCCTAGCCAGGGCCATAAGGCAAGAAAAGGAAATCAAAGGCATCCAAATTGGTAAAGAAGAAGTGAAACTATCCCTATTTGCTGATGATATGATCCTATACCTAGAAATCCCAAGAGACTCAGTCAAAAATCTATTGGAACTAATTGAGAGATTTAGCATAGTGGAGGGATACAAGATCAACATCCAAAAATTATTTGGCTTCCTCTACACCAGCAAAGAGATTGCTGAAAAGGAAATAAGGAAATCAATACCATTTACAATACCTACCAAAAAAATAAAATACTTGGGAATAAATCTTACAAGGGACATAAAAGACCTGTACAAAGAAAACTATAAAAAACTACTTCAATAAACCATAAGAGATCTACATCAATGGAAGAACAACCCTTGCCTGTGGATAGGAAGATTGAACATTGTGAAAATGTCAATTTTACCCAAAGCAATATGTACATTCAATGCAATCCCAATCCAGATCCCATCAACATTTTTTAAGGATATGGAAAAACCAATCACTACCTTTATATGGAAAGGAAAGAGACCTC
>NW_006929802.1:4009-4837 GCF_000298275.1 Orycteropus afer afer
GTTGTGAGGATTTTTGTTTTCTTTATGTTGAGATGTAATCCATACTGCAGACTGTATTCTTCAACCTTCATCAGTAGGTGCCTTAAGTCATCCATTACTAGGTACATATCCTAAAGAAGTGAGAGCCATGACAAGAACAGATATATGCACACCCATGCAACACTATTTATAATAGCCAAAAGATGGAAACAACCTAGGTGTCCATAAGCTGAGGAATGGATAACCAAACTTTGGTACATACATATAATGGAATGCTATGCAACCTTAAAGAATAATGTAGAATCTGCAAAACACCGCATAATGTGGATGAACTTGGAGGATATTATGCTGAGTGAAGTAAGTCAGTCACAGAAGGGAAAATATTATATTAGTCTGTTATTGTAAAAGTCAAGGAAAGGTTTATCTATGGAAGGAAATTTTCTTTGTTGGTTTCTAGGGGTGGGAGGGGAAGGGAGGGAACACTGTTAGATCGATAGAGATAAGTATTGATTTGGGTGAAGAGAAGGCAATGTACCAAATGTGAGTGATCAACATGGTGGCACTGAGGAAGTAGGAAGACATAAAGAGGTACATGAGAGGTGCAGACAACAAAGATGAACCCTTTTGCACATATAGTAAGTACTGTGTTGTCAGTAAGGCAAACACGGGTATACGGGTGGATGGATGGATGGACAGGCTGAACTATTAGGTATGTCTATGCAGCAGGGAGAGTACCCAAGACCATGTATAGGGTTGGCAGACAATGGTTCTACAAGTGTATTTGTATGTTCTGTAAGAATTCCCAGGGGTATAATAGAGCTGACAAGGGACAAGGTTGTAGTCACTTCT
>NW_006929803.1:0-2171 GCF_000298275.1 Orycteropus afer afer
TCTTTTCAATTTCTAAAAACTAGTCCATACACATTAACATATTTCACTAACCTATGGGTTTGTGTTTTCCAGTAAGATTGTTTACTTGTATTTAACCAGATAAAAATTCTTAGCTTAGGTCCTAGAAAGAACAGTAGGAACAGTGTAAGGGGTAGTCAGAGGTGTTGAAGTTAAGTATATTCCCTTTTAGTACTGGACACCCTGGAAAGCAAAAAAAAAAAAAAAAAAGCAAATGATAATCAAACTTAGACAAGAACTTAAAAAGCTGCCTTTAAATTTGTTGTCATAGGTGAGAATTAAACCCATTTTATTTTGAAAAGTGAAAATATACTTAAGCCAAAAAAAATTTTCAACATGAAAGATCAAAGAAAATTATATTCTTGCTTGATTATGAGAGGAAAAATGTTTTCACTCTCAACACTTTTCACAAAGCAAAATTATATTGTGTTCCTTCCTCCAGGAGTTCAAAACGTAGTGCCTAGAACATTATGGGTGCTTAATATATATTTGCAAAATAAATGAATGGATTAAAAGAAGTATCAGGAAAGCTACTTAAACTGAGTGTTGTGACTTTAAATCTTATAACAAATTATATCAGCGAATTTCCAAGGATTCATTTAATTGTGCTTTCAGGTTAATGAATTGAAAACAAAAAATATGGAGTTTGGGGGAAAGAAAAAATTTATCTGAAACATGAAATTTTGCAAATAGTGAATTTCATTTAATCTTTTAAATTATTTTGTAATTGAATGTTTTTTCTATTTTTTTTTTTTTTTAAATTCCCCTGGATATAAATGAGAGAGCATCGATTAGTCTAAAGCAGAAGGTCTTCTTCTTTACTTATCAATAGTCACTTTTTCCACAACACTGCAGGGAAACTCACTGATCCTTAATTAACTATTTAAAGAGTAGCTATTACATTCTATTCAGGCTATGTAATTACCAATTATGTTATTTTTTCTCAAGAAGAAGAAATATGTCTGGACTTATTTTGATTAATTTTTATGAGGCAGCTCTCTTGCATCTTTAAGTAGCATCTTTTATAAAAAGAGTTTCACTTTTGCTTAGTTTATGCTAATAATAACATTTACATTTTTAGTCATTAATATATTCATGTGTCTCATTTGTGTTTGAAAACAAATCCCTAATTTTAAAAAAAAGAAGAAAATGTTAATAAATCCTACTTTTGTGAAGTTAGAAAACCAGGCAGAAGTTAAAAAATTAACACTCACTAGAAAAGTGAATATTCTTCAGATGCTGCTACCATGAGAACAAATTTCCTTTGTTACTTTAATTTAGTTTCTGCATTAGAAATAGCAAATAGCAGTGGTTAAGGCATTAGGCATGGGGCTTGGGGGCTGCTTTTCACTTGAGGGCCGCTCTATTTTAAGGCCGGGGCCTGAGGAAGGTGGGCCCAGGGCTTGGGGTATGCTTTTAGGTTGGATCCAGCTCTATATTAAGGCCAAGGCCTGAGGTAGGCAGGTGCAGGGCTCAGAGGCTGCTTTTCACTTGGGGAAGCTCTAGTTTAAAGCCAGGGCCGAAGGTAGGTGGGCACAGGGCTCGAGGGCTGCTTTTCACTTGGGGGAGACTCTAGTTTAAAGCCAGGGCCTGAGGTAGGTGGTTGTGGGGCTTGGGGGTTGTTTTCAGTTGGGGGTGGCTCTAGTTTAAGGCCAGGGCCCAAGGTAGGCAGGCACAGAGTTTGGGAGCTGCTTTTCACCTGGGGGCAGTTCTAGTTTAAGGCCAGGGCCCAAACGAGGTGGGTACGGGGCTTGGGGGCTGCTTTTTGCTTGGAGACAGTTCTAGTTTAAGGCCTGGGCCCAAGGTAGGTGGGCATGGGGTTCAGGGCCTGCTTTTCACTTGGGGCCAGTGCTATTTTAAGACCATGGACCAAGGTAGGCAGGCGCAGGGCTCAGGGGCTGAATTTTGATAGGAGGCAGCTCTATTTTAAGGCCAGGCCTCAGGTAAGTGAGCACTGGGTCCAGAGGCTACTTTCACTTGGGGGTGGCTCTATTTTAAGGCCAGAGCCTGAGCTAGGTGGGCACAGAGTGGTTAGGAACAACTAAGGGAGATGAATTTTTCTGTTAGTTTGTTTCCTGTGGTGGCTTGTGTTGCTGTGAGGCTGGAGGCTATGCCACCAGTGTTTCAAATGCCAGCAGGATTACTCATGGTGG
>NW_006929803.1:2776-4232 GCF_000298275.1 Orycteropus afer afer
TATTCATACGCCTACAAGGAAGACCAGTTAATAATACTATTATTCAAATCTATGCACCAACCAGCAATGCCAAAAATGGGAAATTGAAGATTTCTATCAACTTCTATAGTCTGAAATTGACAATCAAGATGTGTTGATTATCACTGGTGACTGGAATGCAAAAGTTGGAAACAAAGAAGAGTTACTGGTAGTTGGAAACTATGGTTTTGGTGATAGAAATAACACTGGAGATTGCATGATAGAATTTTGCAAGATCAATATCTTATTCATTGAAAATAACTTTTTTCACCAACATAAGTGACAACTATACATGTGGACTTCACCAGATGGAGTACACAGGAATCAGATGGACTACATCTGTGGCAAGAGGCCATGGAGAAGTTTAATATCTTCAGCCAAAAGAAAGCCAGGAGCCGATTGTGGAACAAATCATCAACTGCTCATATGCATGTTCAAGCTGAAGTTGAAGACACTTCAAACAAGTCCACAAGAGCCAAAATATGAGCTTGAATATATCCTTCCTGAATTTAGAGACCATTTAAAGAATAGATTTAATGCATTGAACATCAATGACTGAAAACCAAAAGAATTGTGGGATGACATCAAGAGCATCATCCATGAAGAAAGCAAGAGGTCATTAAAAAACAAGAAAAAAAGAAAAGGCCAAAATGGATGTCAGAAGAGACTCTGAAACTTGCCCTTGAGCAGAGAGTAGCTAAAGTAAATGGAAGAATTGACAAGATAAAAGAGCTGAACAGATTTCAAAGAGGAGCTTGAGAAGAAAAAGCCAATTATTATAATGAAGTCTGCAAAGACCTGGAGTTAGAAAACCAAAAGAGAAGAACACACTCGGCATTTCTCAAGCTGAAAAAACTGAGGAAAAAATTTAAGCCTTGAGTTGCCATACTGAAAGATTATATAGGCAAAATATTGAATGATGCAGGAAACATCAAAAGAAGATGGAAGAAATACACAGAGTCACTGTACCAAAAAGAATCAGTCAATGTTCATCCCTTCCAGGAGGTTGCATATGATCAAGAACCAATGGTATTGAAGGAAGAAGTCAAACCTGCACTGAAGGAATTGGCAAAGAACAAGGATCCAGGAATTGATGGAATACCCATTGAGATATTTCAACAAGCATATGCCCCGCTGGAGGCACTCACTTGGTTATGCCAAGGGATTTGGAAGATAGCCACCTGGCCAACTGACTAGAAGAGATCATAATTGTACCCATTCCAAAGAAAGGTGATCACATAGAATGTGGAAATTATTGAACCATATCATTAATATCACATGCAAGTAAAATCTTGCTGAAGATAATTCAAAAATTGTTGCAACAGTATATTAACAAAGAACTTCCAGAAATGTAAACTGGATTCATAAGAAAACATGGAATGAGGGATATCATTGCTAATGTCAGATGGATCTTAGCTGAAAGCAAAGAACACCAGAA
>NW_006929803.1:4413-4896 GCF_000298275.1 Orycteropus afer afer
ACAAGGGGATACTGCATGGTTCAAGAGCAAGAAGGAAGTGTGTCACATTGTATCCTTTCATCATTCTTATTCAATCTTTATGCTGAGCAAATAATCCAAGAAGCTGGATTATCTGAAGAAGAACGTGGCATTAGGATTTGGAAGATTCAATAACAACCTGTGATATATAAATGACACAAGTTTGCTTGTTGAAAGTGAGGATGACTTGAAGTTCTTACTGATGAAGATTAAACACTACAATCTGAAGTATGGATTACACCTCAATATTAAGAAAACAAAACTCCTCACAACTGGTCCAATAAATAGCTTCCCAGTGGATGGAGAAAAATTGAAGTTATCAAGGACTTCATATTACTTGGTTCTAAAATAAACACCAATGGAAGCAGCTGTCAAGACATCAGACGATATATTGCATTGGGCAAATCTGCTGCAAAAGACCTTTTTCTTTTTCTTTTTTTTCTCCTACAAAATATTTTTCTCTCT
>NW_006929804.1:0-4864 GCF_000298275.1 Orycteropus afer afer
TGCCACCATGTTGATCACTCATATTTGATACATTGTGCTTCTCTTCACCCAAATCAATGCTTGTCTCTATCTGTCTAACAGTGTTCACTCCCTTCCCTTCCCACCCTTGGTAACCAACAAAGAAAATTTCCTTCCATATATAAACCTTTCCTTGACTTTTTACAGTAATGAACTCAGAATATTTGTCCTTCTGTGACTGACTTATTTCACTCAGCATAATGTCCTCCAAGTTCATTTATATTATACAGTGTTTTGCAGATTCTATGTTGTTCTTAAGGATTTCATAGTATTCCATTGTGTGTATGTACCATAGTTTTGTTATCCATTCTTCAGTTGATGGATACCTGTTGTTTTTGTTGTTGTTATGTGCCGTCGAGTCGTCCCCGACTCATAGCGACCCCTCCTTGGGTTTCCGAGGCAGTATCACTACGGAAGTAGGATTGCCCAACCTTCCTTTCAAGGAGTGGCTGGTGGGTTTAAACCGCCAGCCGTCTGGTTAGCAGGCAAGTGTCTTAGCCAGTATGCTACCAGAGCTCCCTATGGATGGATACCTAGGTTGTTTGCATCTTTTGGCTATTGTAAATAGTGCTGCAATGAACATGGGTGTGCATATATCTGTTCTTGTCTTGGCTTGTACTTCTTTAGGGTATGTACCTAGTAATGGAATGGCTGGCTCAAATGGCGTTTCTGATTCCAACTTTTTAAGTAAATTGCCATACTGCTTTCCACAGTGGTTGTATCATTTTACAGTTCCACCAGCAGTGTATGAGAGTCCCAATCTCTTCACATCCTCGCCAGCATTTGTTATTTTCTGTCTTATTGAACTTTGCTAGTAGTGCTGAGGCCAGATGGTATCTCATTGTTGTTTTGATTTGCATCTTTCTAATGGCTAATGATTGTGAGCAATTCCTCATGTATTTGTAGGCCACCAGCATATCATCTTTAGTGAAGTGTCTGTTCATGTCCCTTGCCCATTTATGAATTGGACTATTTGTATTTTTGGTGTTGAGGTGTTGAAGTTTTCTATGAATTTTGGAGATGAGTCCTTTGTCAGATATGTCATAGGCAAATATTTTCTCCCAATCTGTAGGTTCTCTTTTTACTCTTTTGACAAAGTCTTTCAATGCACATAGAATTTAAGTTTTAAAAGGTCCCAGTCATCTAGCTTCTCTTCTACCTCCTGTGCATTCTGGGTTATGCTTGATAGTCTATTTATGCCATAAATTATGACCCCTAGATTTGGCCCTATTTTATCTTTGATGAACTTTGTAGTTTTGGGTTTTACATATAAGTCTTTGATCCAACTTGAGTTTGTTTTTGCTTATGGGGTGAGATATGGGTCTTGTTTCATTTTCATGCAAGTAGATATCCAATTTTGCCAGCAACATTGGTTAAAGAGACTATCTCTTCCCCATTTAAGGGGCTTTGGTCCTTTGTCAAAGATCAGGTGTCCATAGATGGATGGGTCTATTTCTGGGTTTATGATTCTATTCCATTGGTCTATCTGTCTGTTATTGTACCAATATCACCCTGTTTTGACTACTGTGGCTGTATAGTAGGTTTTGAAATCCAGGAGTGTGAGAACTCCTACTTTGTTCTTCTTCTTAAGTAGTGCTCTGCTTATCTGAGGTCTCTTTCCTTTCCATATGAAGTTAGTAATTGGTTTTTCCATATCCTTAAAAAATTTGTTGGTATCTGGATTGGGATTGCGTTAAATGTGTATATTACTTTGGGTAGTATTGACATTTTCACAATATTCAGTCTTCCTATCCATGAACAAAGCAGGTTCTTCCATTTGTGTAGACCCCTTATAGTTTCTTGTAGTAGTGCTTTCTAATTTTCTTTGTATTGGTCTTTTGTGTCTCTGGTAAGATGTATTCCTAGGTATTTTATCTTTTTGGTAGCTATTATAAATGGTATTGTTTCCCTTATTTATTTTTCAGAGGCTTCTTTGTTGAAGTAGGGGAATGCAGCTAATTTTTGTATGTTGACCTTGTATCCTACCACTTTGCTAAACCTTTCTATTAGTTCCAGAAGGTTTTTTTTGCTGAGTCTCTTGGGTTTTCTATGTATAGAATTATGTCATCAACAAATAGAGATAGCTTTACTTCCTTTTTGCCAATTTGGATGCCTTTTATTTCTCTTTCTTGCTTATTGTCCTGGCTAGGACTTCTAATACAATGTTAAATCGGAGTGGTGATAGAAAGCATCCTTGTCTGGTTCCCATTCATAAGGGGACTACTATGAGTCTTTCTCCATTAAGGATAATGTTGACTGTTGGTTTTGCATATATGCCCTTTATTATATTGAGGAATTTCCCATCTATCCTTATTTGCTGAGAGTTCTGAACAACAATGGGTGTTGGATTTTATCAAATGCCTTTTATGTATTGATTAATGTGATCATGTGGTTCTTTTGTTTTGTTTATGTGGTGGATTACATTGATTGTTTTTCTGATGTTGAACCATCTTTGCATAACCACGTATGAATCCCACTTGGTCAGGATGTATTCTTTTTTTTTGATGTGTTGTTGGATTCTGTTGGCTAGGATTTTGTTGAAGATTTTTGCATTTATATTCATGAGGGAAATTAGTCTGTAGCTTTCCTTTTTAGTGGTGTCTTTCCCTGGTTTTGGTATTAGTGTTATGCTTGCTTCATAAAATGATTTTGGAAGTATCCCATCTTTTTCTACGTTCTGGAATAGCTTCAGTAGTATAGGTGTCAACTCTTCCCTGAATGTTTGGTAAAATTCTCCAATGAAGCCATCAAGGCCAGGACTTTTTCTTGTGGGAAGTTATTTTTTATGACCTGTTCAATTTCTTCCTTTGTTATGTGTCTGTTCAAGTATTCTGTCTCCGACTGGGATAGTTTAGGTAGGTCTTGTGTTTCTAAAAACTTGTCCAGCTCTTCTACATTCTCAAATCTGCTGGAGTATAGTTCTTCATAATATTCTGTCAGTATCTTTTTTATTGCAGTTGGTTCTTTTATGATGACATCCTTTTCGTTTATTATTCTTGTTATTTGCATCTTCCTTTTCTCTTCTTTTGTTAGATTTGCCAATATTTTGCCAATTTTGTTGATCTTTTCAAAGAACCAACTTCTTGTTTTGTTGATTTTCTCTATTTTTTTGTTTTCTGTTTCATTTATTTTTGCTCTGATCTTTATTATTTCTTTCCTTCTAGATACTGTAAGTTTCTTTTGTTGCTCTTTTTCTAGTTGTTGGAGTTGTTGAGTTAGAGGGTTGATTTTGTTTCTTTCCTCTTTTTTGATGGGTGCATTTATTGCTATAAACTGACCTCTAAGTATTGCTTTTGCTCTGTTTAGTAAGATGTATCTTCATTCTCTTTTGTTTCTAGGAATATTTTTTATTTCACTCTTTATTTCTTCTGTTACCCAGTAGTTTTTGAGCAGAGTATCATTCAACTTCCACATGTTTGCTTTTTTTCCTTGATCTTTCTATTATTAATATCTAATTTTATAGCATTGTGGTCTGAGTAGATTCTTTGTAGTATTTCAGTGTTTTTGAACTCATTGAGGCTTGTTTTATGTCCTAACATATGATCTATTCTGGAGAATGATCTATATGCAGTGGAGAAGAATATGAATTGTGCTTTTGTTGGGTGGTGTGCACTGTCCATGTCTATGAAGTTGAGTTGGTTGATTGTTTTGTTGAGTTCTTCTGTATCTTTGTTGAGTTTTTTTCTAGTTGATCTGTTGCTCCTTGAAAATGGTGTATTAAAGTCTCCTACTACTGTTGTAGAATCATCTGTTTTCCTTTTCAATTCAATTAATATTTGCTTCACGTATTCTGGAGCTCTTTCATTGGGTGCATAGATATTTATTATAGTAACGTCTTCTTGGTCAATTGACCCTTTCAGCATCATATAATGTCCTTCTTCGTCCCTTATGTTGTTTTTCACTTTAAAGTCTGTTTTATCAGAGATTAATATTGCCACTCCTGCTCTTTTTTGGTTACTATTGGCTTTGTATATTTTTTTTCACCTCTTGACTTTTAATTTGTTTCTATCTTTGTGTCTAAGGTGGGTCCCTTGTAGGCATCATATCAATGGGTCTTCTTTTCTTTCCAGTCTACCACTCTCTTTGATTCAAGGAATTTTTTAATTTCATTTTTTATTTCTTCTATTACTCAGTCATTTTTAAGGACGGTGTTTCTCAGTTTCCAGGTATTTTCTCTTTTTCTGTTATCTTCCTGTTTTTGATTTCTAATTTGATAGCATTGTGATCTGAGAAGATGCTTTACACTATTTCTGTGTTCTCAAATTCATTGAGGCTTGCTTAATGACCTAATATATGGTTTGTCCTGTAGAATATACTATGCATGCTGGAAAAAAATGTATATGGTACTGTTGTGAGTGAAATGTTTTGTATATATCTATAAGGTCAAGGTGATTGATTGTGTTGTTTAGTTTTTCTGTGTCTTTGTTGAGTTTCTTTCCAGTTGTTCTATCTGTCATTGAAAGTGGTGTATTAAAGTCTCCTGCTATTACTGTGGAGTTATCTATTTGCCTTTTCAATTCTGTTAAAGTCTGATTTAACTTAAGCTTCAGATGACAGAGTCAATTATTACAATGAATTGTGCAAAGACCTGGAGTTAGAAAACCAAAAGGGAAGAACATGTTTGGCATTTCTTAAGCTGAAAGAACTGAAGAAAATATTCAAGCCTTGACTTGAAAGATTCTATGGGTAAAATACTGAATGATGTTGGAAACATCTAAAGGTGATGGAGTTTCTGGCAAGATGGCAGATGAGGCAGAAAGACTGCACAGACCCTCTTCAACAAAGAAAAGGGAAACCAATTAACACAGACACAGAAGATAATCTTGGACCCCTGAGCCTTGAAGGG
>NW_006929805.1:0-2744 GCF_000298275.1 Orycteropus afer afer
TGCTTGTTCTCTGTATGGAGATAATAAGGAAAGGGAAGAATAGTAGGCAGGGTTAGAGCAAAAACTCTGGAATCAGACTGCATGGGTTTGAGTCATGGCGCTGCCACTTACTAGCTACGTGACCTTAGGCAACTGACATAGACTGAGACTAGTGTCTCCACTACTTCAACTGAAAGGGGGGAGTGTTAATGGTACCCACCTTGCAGTAGATGTCTATTTTTGTTGTTATTTGCCGTTGAGTCCTCCCCAACTCATAGCGACCCCTCCTTGGGTTTCCGAGGCAGTATCACTACGGAAGTAGGATTGCCCAACCTTCCTTCTGAGGAGTGGCTGGTTCTGGTTAGCAGTCAAGTGCCTTAGGTACTATGCTATCAAAGCTCCTAGATGTCTATTAGGCATTAAAAAAAAAAAAGTAAACAAACAAAAACTGGTTGCCTTTGAGTCAGTTTTGACTCACAGCGATCCCCTGTGTGTCAGACTAGAACTGCGCTCCACAGAGTTTTCAATGGCTGAGTTTTACATACGTACCTTTACATACATACCTTTACACACCTTTCTTTCAAGGAACCTTTGAGAGGACTCTAACAACCAACCTTCCGGTTAGCAGCTGAGAGCATTAAATGTTTGTACCACCCAGGGCCTCCTTCTCTGGCATCCATGAGTTTATTATTATTATTATTTAATATTAAAACAAAACAAAAACCTTTAAACAGATCCCAGCACAGACACTGCACTATAGAATGCTTTTAAAATAAAATAGTCATGATTAACTTAACTCACTCCAAGAGATAATTCACTCTCTCTATTCATTTACTTGCTTATTCATTGAACGAATATTTATGAGCATCTACTGTGAGCCTGAGAGCTTGACGAAACACAGCTCCTGCCTTCAGGAACCACTCAGTCTTATGCTTGAAGACAGATTATGCTTGGCTCTCTAATGTGACCGGGTAAAATACAAAAAGCAGAATTACTACATGACCCAGCGATCTCACTCCTAGGTATATTCCCACAAGGATTGAAAGCAGGCACACTGATACTTCTACACCAATGCTCACAGCAGCCTTATTCACAGTAGCCAAAAGGTACGCATAACCCAAGTGTCCATCACAGATGCATGGATTAAAAAAAAAGTGTGGTCTATCAGTGCAATGGAATATTACTCTGCTATGAAGACAAATGCCGTTCTCATACATGTCTCAATGTGGACAGACCTTGAAACCACTATGTTGAGTGAAATATATCAGTCACAAAAGGGCAAACAAATGGTGTATAACCATTCTAAGATGACGGATGTAGAACAGACAAGTGTATCCAGACCCAAGTTTATTAGTGGTTACCTGGGGTGGCAGGGAGGGCCTAGGTGGGTCACTGCTTAGAGGTTCCTGTTAAAAGCCATTGATCGAGTCAAGTCTGACTCATGGTGACCCCGTGTGTCAGGGGTCGCTGTGCATCACAGAGTTTTCCATTGGTGATATTTGGGCAGCAGACTACCAGACCTTTCTTCCAATGAGCCTCTGGATGGGTTCAAGCCGCCAACATTTTGATCAGCAATGGGTCATGTTAACCATTTGGACCACCCAGGGACCCCGGGGACGTGTTAAGGGTGATGGGAAAATTGTCAAATCGATAGTGGCGATGGCTGCACAATATGATGAATGTCATGAATGTCCCCAAAGTGCACAGTCCACGTAAGATATTTGAAATGGCAGATGGTTTTGTCTTAGTTTCTCGTGCTGCTAGAACAGAAGTGCCACCAGGGGGCATCTTTGAGCAAAATTTATTTTGTCACAATAGGAGGCTACCAGCCCCAACTCAGGACTCCAGCTCTAGTTGAAGGTTCCCCCCTCTGTTGGCTCTGGGGCAAGGTCCTTGTCTCTGGCGGGCTTCTGTTCCTTGGTGACCTCTTTGTAACATCTGTCTTCCCCCATCTATGCTTGCTCACTTCCGTACCTCAGTGGCTCCTTTATAACTCAAAAGTGATTAACTTACACATCCCACACCCTACACTGGCATGACATCGTTAACAAAGACATGCCTATTCCCAGATGGGACCACATCCACTTGTATAGGTTTCAAAACCTATTAATTATGGGGAGATGCAATCAACCTCTAACATTCCAGTCTTTGGCCCCCAAATTCACATCCTCCTCATATGCCAAGTTATATATATACTCTATGATTATATATATATAAATATACACCTATATGCACATGTATGCATTAAAAAAAAAAAAAAAGTATTTAGGAGGGAGGAGGACGGGAGAAGCTCCCACTTTAATCAGGCTTCCTAGGCAATGTCCTCCTCTTACAGGGGCAAAGCAGGAGCGATGGGCTGTGACTTCAGGACAGCCTCGGGCCCTGCGCCCTGCTCCCTGGAAGGGAGAGTCAACAGGGCTCCTGGGTGAGGACCCAGCACTGGACAGTGTGTGGGCGGCCTGGCCGCTTAGTACATGCACCACTTGGGAGCTCTATGCAAATCCGCCCCTTGCAGCCAGGAGGCACAGCAAGTAGCCTTCAACACCGAGAGCAGCAGGTGCCAACTTTCAGGTGGAAACGTTCCCTCAATCTGATTTCAAGGTGGCACGGTGCCCTCTGGCAAGAAGAGGGGGAGCCCAGGAGTCTGGGGGGAGGAGAGAGGGCTGGCAGGACCATTGCTCCTCTCTACCTGGGAGGAGGAAGGGAGAAGATGTGTCCTGGGTCAGCGGCCCATGTCTATGGGACGCAGCCTGGCCTCCGTCCTG
>NW_006929805.1:3316-4834 GCF_000298275.1 Orycteropus afer afer
AGGCCTCGGGGAGAGCCAGGCCAGAGGGAGGGCTCTTCCCGTGACTTAGGCCCTGAGCTCTGCTGCAGTCCTGCCCTGGGAGCAAGAGCCCTGGTGGCTGGCGGCCACAAGGCTGCCTCCTGTTCCTTTGCTCTTTCTACAGCTCAGTTCAGGGTCTGACGCAAGGCCCAGCGTGCCCAGCCCACGGTGCCAGCATCCGCTCCCCCTTCCAGCAGGGCTGGGGCTTCAAACAGGGACCCTGGTTCCACTGACGTGTAGGATGAACCCACACCTTCCTTTGCAAAGGGATCTGACCGCCAAGGCTTGAGAATCCCCACCTGGCCCTGAAGCTGCTTTGGCTGCTCCAGTTTGAATCCCTGCAGCGCCATCTGCTGGCGAATTCCTCTTAGTGGCTCCCTTTGGACACCTGCTTGGGATCCTGCTTAGCCGGGACTTCCGGGCTGGGTGGGTGGCAGTGCAGAGACCCCGACCTGCAGGCCACCCATCCTTCTCTCTAGTGAGGAGGCTCTCGGGCAGCTCTCGCCAATTTCCCCTGCGTGTGCCAGCTTTCCCTGGCTGCCAGGTGGAAAGTGGGTTCCTTACTGCAAACCTGACACCCTGAGGTTAACCTTCTGTCTCTGCTTGGAACTTACTGTATGCATGTCGCGTTCCCTCTCCAGGCCTCAGTTTCCTCTTTAGCAAAATGTAGGTTTGGACAAAAGCGATTTCTTAGGGCCCTGCCAGCTTGGACCTTCTGTGGTCTGGTGGCATTGAGACTTAGTGTGAACCTGTCCTGGGTGAAGATAAGTAGCCTTCAGAAAGAACTGCAGAGGTGTCTCTGCACTCTGTCTTTTATCCAGTGTCCCAAGGTCCTGAAAACACAAAGGGGCCGGGAGCTGTAGAATTTGTGCCAGGAGCCCCTCACTCCTACAGAAATGTCAGGAAGTGAGCAGGAGGGCACCCTGAACGTCATCAGGGATGGTGGCAGCAGAGTGGACAGACACCACCCAGTTGGCCTCTAACCAACCTCCAGCCTGGCCCTGGGTCTAGCAAGTGAGGAAGCACTCTTCTAGCATCTATAGGAGTTTTTGCACAAGGGCCTATAATTACTGCCTATTATTAAAAAGTGCATGAGAGAGACGCTATGGATTAGGAATTCATGGTAGATTATGTTTTAATGTTCCCCAAACAGAATAATAATTGCTAAAACTGCTTTGGGTATCAGGCTTCACTGCACTGAACTGCACTCCACGAATTATTATTTTTGAAAATCACTTAGGGTATCCGGATGGCAGAGTGTCACAAAAAGGGGCTCTCCCCGGCAGTGTGTGTCACAGCCACCCTGCCCCTTGCATTAGTGTCCAGGGTGGGATACAAGGACCCACACTATAAATTAAGATGCAATTTGTAAATGCTTCATTAATATTTATTAAATGATTATGAGATGCTCTTACAACCTTTAATAAGATATTATAAAGCATGTCATTAAAATGCATTAGGAACCCATTCTTAGCAAGCCATGCCATAGCCCGCTGCTGG
>NW_006929806.1:0-475 GCF_000298275.1 Orycteropus afer afer
ATTGAGATATTTCAACAAACGGATGCCCCATTGGAGACACTCACTCAGTTATGCCAAGAAATTTGGAAGACAGCTACCTGGTCAACTGACTAGAAGAGATCCATATTTGTTTGTACCCATTCCAAAGAAAGGTGATCCCACAGAATGTGGAAATTATAGAACATTAACATTAATATCACACGCAAGTAAGATCTTACTGAAGATAATTCAAAAACTGTTGCAGCAGTATATTGACAGAGAACTTCCAGAAGTGCAAGCTGGATTCAGAAGAGGATGTGGAACAAGGGATATAGTAGCTGTTGTTGGATGGATCTTCGCTCAAGGCAAAGAACACCAGAAAGATGTTTACTTGTGCTTTATTGACTATGCACAGGCATTTGATTGAGAAGAATGGGAATTCCCAAACACTTGATTGTACTCATGAGGAACCTGTACCTTGACCAGGAGGCTGTCATTCAAACAGAACAAGGGGACA
>NW_006929806.1:1520-4744 GCF_000298275.1 Orycteropus afer afer
CAATGATGGGCTCAAGTATAGCAGGGATCATGGAGCTGGTGCAGGATTGGGCAGTGTTTTGTTCTGCTGTGCATGGGGTCGCTATGAGTCAGAAATGACTCAATGGCACCTAACAACAACAACCACAACATGGCCTCAAATCACCTTTCGGGCCTGGAATTGAGCTTGCTCCTATGGCTTCCAGCCCAAAAATAGACTTGCATATAAGGTGAACATATACACCAGGTAGGTACACTCCTCAGAGCAATCAACCATGGGAGATCAGAAGGGCAGTATTTGCACAGAGATAGCACAGGGGGCAGGAATGCATAGGAAAGGACACAGAGAGAAAGGTAACCACAGGGAGGAAACAGGAAAAGAATTGTTACATCATGGGGATTGCAATCAATGTCATGAAATAAAATGTGTATAAACAATTGTATGGAAAATGAATTTGCTCTGTAAAGTTTCACCCTAATCACAATTTAAAAAAAAAAAAAAAGAGTCTATCATCTCTAAAACAGACCAAAAAACAAGGGTATGTGTGATCACGCATGGGTGAGTATAGGCATATAAGGGTAGGTAAAGATTTATAAGGGAACTCTGGTAGTATAGCCTAAGGCACTTGACTGCTAACCAGAAGGCTGACGGTTCAAACCCACCAGCCACTCCTCAGAAGGAAGATGGGGCGATCTACTTCCATAGTGATACTGCCTTGGAAACCCAAGGAGGGGTCGCTATGAGTTGGGTCCAACTTGACGGCACATAACAACAACAACAAAAATATATAAATATGTGAGAACAGACAGAAGTATCTATGTTGTTATTGTTGTTAGGTACTGTCAAGTCATTTTCGACCCGTACTGACCCTGTGTACAACAGAATGAAACAATATCCAGTCCTGTGCCATCCTCACAATTGTCATGCTTAAGCCCATCATCACAACCACTGTTTCAATTCATCTCATTGAGGGTCTTCCCCTTTTTCACTGACCTTCTACTTAACCAATCATGATATTCTTTTCTAGGGACTGGTCCTTTCTGACAGACAATATGACCAAAGTATGAGAGAGGAAGTCTGGCCATTCTCACTTGTAAGGAGCATTTGGGCTGTACTTCCTAGAAGACAGATTTGTTGTTCTTCTTGCAGTCCATGATACATTCAGTATTTTTCATCAACATCACAATTCAAGTGCATCAATTCTTCTGCAGTCTTCTTTACTTATTGTCCAGCTCACACATGCATATGAGACTATTGAAAATATGATAGTGTGGGTCAGGAGTGCCTTAGTCTTCAAGGTGACATCTTTGCTCTTAAACACTTCAAAGAGGTCCTTTGCAGCAGAATTTCCCAGTGCAATACATCAATTGATTTCTTGAGTGCTGCTTCCACAGGCATTGATTGTGGATCCAGGTAAAATGAAATCCTTGACAAGTTCAATCTTTTCTCCATTTATCATGCTGTTGTTTATTGGTCTAGTTGTGGGGTTTTTTATTTTCCTTATGTTGAAGTGTAATCCATACTAAGGGTTGTAATCTTTGATCTTCATCAGTAAGTGTTTCAAGTCTTCTTCACTTTCAGCGAGCAAGGTTGTGCCATCTGCATATCTCAGGTTGTTAATGAGTCTTCCTCCAATCCTGATGCTGCATTCTTCTCCATATAGTCCACCTTCTTGGATTATTTGCTCAACATACAGATTGAATAAGTATTGTAAAAGTATACAACCCTGATGCACACTTTCCCTGATTTTCAACTTTGTGGTATTCCCTTGTTCTGTTCAAACAACTCCCTCTTGTTCTATGTACAGGTTCCACATGACCACAATCAAGTGTTCTGGATTTCCCATTCTTTGCAACGTTATCCATAATTTGTATGATCCACACAGTCAAATGCCTTTGCATAGTTAATAAAACACAGGTAAACATCTTTCTGATATTCTCTGCTTTCAGCCAAGATCCATCTGACATCAACAAAGATGTCCCTCATTCTATGTCCTCTTCTGAATCTGGCTTGAATTTCTGATAATTCCCTGTCAATGTACTGCTGCAACCATTTTTTAATTATTTTCAGAAAAATTTTACTTGCATGTAATATTAATAATATTTTTCCATAATTTCTGCATTCTGTTGGATCACTTTTCTTTGGAATGGGCAGAAATAATGTTTCTTTTCCAGTTGGTTGGCCAGGTAGCTATCTTCCAAATTTTTTGGCATAAATAAGTGAGTGCCTCCAATGCTGCATCCATTTCTTGAAACATCTTACTTGTTGATGTATCTATGTATATGTGTAAATACAAATATGTGTGTGCAGACACATATATTCATTGAAGAAACAACTACAGATACTCCTCAGACATAACCAAACACTTTCTGAGATTAGTTTTCTAGGTTTTAAAGTGTAAGATGTTAATCTCATGAAACAATTCAGTCAATTGGTATAATATAGTTCACAAAATTCATGTTCTGCATCCTAGTGAAGTGAGGTGTGTCTGGGGTCTTAAAACCTTGCAAGCAGCCATCTAAGACACAACTATTGGTTTCTACTCATCAGAGCAAAAGACTAAGAAGGTAACAAAATCTCAGAAAAGATTAAGTAAGGAAGATGGGGCAATCTACTTCTGTAGTAATACTGCCTTGGAAACCCAAGGAGGGGTCACTATGAGTCGGGTCCGACTCGACCGCACGTAACAACAACAAGAAGGTTGAATAGCCTACACAAGCCTCAATTTCATCTACCCTGAGACAGGAACTAGATGGTGCCTGGCAACCACCACTGACCATTCTGACCAGGGTCATGACAAATAGAATGGGAGAAAAATGTAGAACAAAACTCAAAATTTTTTTTTTAATTGTGATTTGGGTAAAAATTTACAGAGCAAATTCACTTTCCATGCAGCAGTTCACATATACTTTGTCTCATGACATTAACCACAGTTTACCACAATGCAACAGCTCCTATCCCACTTCCTCCCCATAGTTACCCCTTCCCTGTGTCCATCCCTCCATGGACTCCTGCCCCCTGTGCTGTCTCCCTGTGTATAAGCAGCCCTTCTTTCTCCCATGATTGTTCTCTCCAAGGAGAATATCTACTTAAGGTAAATGTTCAACTCATATGCCTGTCTTTTGTGTGGCTGGAAACCACAGGTGTGGGTTCAATTCCAGACATGAAGGGCAGTTAGGGGCCATAGTCTCAGTGGTTCCACCAGGCTCTATCGGACCAGCAAACTTGCCCCCCTCCTTTTTATT
>NW_006929807.1:0-1102 GCF_000298275.1 Orycteropus afer afer
AGAAAATTGTCAAAGATTTGTTGGAAGAGAATTTTCCTGGTATGATGAAAGATGAGAATATATCCATTCAGGAAGTCCAATGAACCCCAAACAGGATAGATCCCAAAAGAAAATCACCAAGACATATCATCATCAAACTTACCAAAACCAAAGACAAAGAAAGAATCCTGAAAGCAGCATGGGGAAAACAAAGTTACCTACAAGGGGCAACCAATAAAACTAAGCTCAAATTTCTTGACAGAAACCATACATGTGAGAAGACTATGGGATGGTATATATAAAACCTTGAAAGACAAAAATTTCCAACCAAAAATTACGTACCCAGCAAAATTGTCCCTCAAATATCATGGTAAAATTAGGACATTTCCAGATAAGCAGAAATTGAGGGGATTTGTAAAAACCAGACCAACCTTACAAGAGATGCTAAAGGGAGCCTTTTGGACAGTGAACCAACAACAGCCAACAACAACTAACCATTAACACACATGATGATATAACCCAGAAACCAACCCAGCAATGGAAATATCCAAAGTAAAGACGCCTACAAGAATGCAAACAGGCAACCAGAGACATCAATTGACAAATGAGGACAACAACAAAACAAAAAGAGGAAAAAAACTGTGTTGTTACAGAACTTCCAGATGGTAGGGATGTCAAGACAACTACAAGATAGAATGGACTGTTTAAACTTGGGAAGAAAACTATAAATCACAAAGTAACCTCAAAGAAAATGGTAAACCTTCACATCAAAAAAGAGGACAAGCATAAATATTCAGCAAATACTAAAACAATAGCAATGAAGGAAGTGATAACACGATTCATAAACAAAATGAGCTCAGCATAGAAAATGATATGGAACAAAGAAATTGACACCACAAAAAAAGCACATAACAAAAATGACAGCAACAAATTCATATTTGCCGATAATTACATATCTGGAAAAGGATTTAACTCCACGATTTATAGTGGAAGAGTGGATGACCAAACTATGGTACATACACGTAATGGAATGCCATGAAGCACTAAAGAATAATGTAGAGTCTGCAAAACACTGCATAATATGGAGGAACTTGGAGGACATTATGCTGAGTGAAATAAGTCA
>NW_006929807.1:3507-4454 GCF_000298275.1 Orycteropus afer afer
ATATATTTGAGGGTTTTGCAGACAATGATGCTCAAATCTTCAGCCTAATCTGGTCCTACTTTGCCCAGCCATGGACAACCCCACCATGTATTTATTTCTACATCGTCCTCAACAGCAAACCCCTGGGCCACATCCCCTTTGAGCTGTTTACAGATAAAGTTCCAGAGACAGCAGAAAACATTCATGTTCTGAGCACTGGGAAGAGAGGATTTGGTTATAAAGTTTCCTGCTTTTACAGAATTATTTCTGGATATATGTGCCAGTGTAGTGACTTCTACATTATAATGGCACGGGTGGCAAGTCCATCTACAGGGAGAAATTTGATGATGAGAATTTCATGCTGAATCATACAGGTCCTGGCATCCTGTCCATGGCAAATGCAGGACCTAATACAAATGGTTTCCAGTTTTTTCTTTATCTGCACTGCTAAGACTGAATGGTTGGATGGCAAAAGCATGTGGTCTTTGGCAAAGTGAGTAAGGCATGATCATATGGATGCCATGGAGCACTTTGGGTCCAGGAATGGCAAGACCAGCAAGAAGATCACCATTGCTGACTGGACAACGCTAATAAATTTGATCTATATTTCATGTTTTGTCTTAACCACCAGACTTCTTTCTGTAGTTCAGAAGATCACACTTCTACCCACAATGTGCTTGAAATATCCTTTACTCTTTGTGCTCTCACTACAGTTTTTGGGTTCCATATTTTCCTTTTCCTCCTCCTCATCTACCTGGATTTCACAGTTACATTTATGATTATGAAATAAAAAATAAACAACAACAACAACAAAGAAATAGTGACCAATTTATTGTTCTGGTGTTAAATATTCAAACCAAGGCAGATGTTGAGGGAGTTCCGGCAAAATGGCGGACTAGGCAGAAGGACTGCACAGACCCTCTTCAACAAAGAAAAGGGAAACCAATTAACACAGACACAGAAGATAA
>NW_006929808.1:0-555 GCF_000298275.1 Orycteropus afer afer
ATGGATGACAGAAGAGACTCTGAAGCTTGCCCTTGAGCAGAGAGTAGCTAAAGTAAATGGAAGAAATGATAAGATAAAAGAGCTGAACAGAATATTTCAAAGAGCAGCTTGAGCAGACAAAGCCAATTACTATAATGAAATGTGCAAAGACTTGGAGTTAGAAGCACAAAAGGGAAGAACATGCATGGCATTTCTCAAGCTGAAAGAATTGAAGAAAAAATTTAAGTTTCAAGTTGCAATACTGAAAGATTCTATGGGTAAAATATTGAATGATGCAGGAAACTTCAAAAGAAGATGGAAGGAATACACAGAGTCATTGTATTAAAAATAATTTGTAGATCTTCATTCATTTCAGGAGATGCCATATGATAAAGAACCAATGGTACTGAAGGAAGAAGTCAAAGCTGCACTGAAGTAATTGGTGAGAACAAGGCTCTACGAATTGACGAATACCCATTGAGATGTTTCAACAAACAGATGCCCCACTGGAGGCATTCACTCGGTTATGCCAAGAGATTTGGAAGACAACTACCTGGCCAACTGACTGGAAGAGAT
>NW_006929808.1:3036-4045 GCF_000298275.1 Orycteropus afer afer
AAAGTAGGATGTGAAACAATGTTTTTGTGTAGTATGTTGTTCCAATTGAGCTTGATGTCCTCTCTGACTATGGTCCTGAGCCCACAGGTCCATTTATTCACTCCCTCTGGGAAGCTGGCTATGGCCAAGTGGTGAGTACAACCTTGTCCCTTGTCAGCTCTACTATATATCTGGGAATTCTGACAGAACATACAAACACACTTGTAGAAACATTGTCTGCCAACTCGATACAGGGAAATGGGCACTCTACTCCCTGCAAGGACATACCTAACAGTTCAGCCTGCCCACCCATCTATCCACCTGTATATCAGTGTTTGCCTTCACTGACAACACAGTGCAGAAAGGTTCATCTTTGCTGTCTGTACCTCCCATGCACCTCTCTATGTCTCTATGTCTTCCTCTTCCTCAGTGCCACTGTGTTGATCAGTCACATTTGGTACATTGCCCTCCTCTTCACCCAAATCAATACTTGTCTCTACCTATCTAACAGTGTTCCCTCCCATCCCCGCCCACCCCTGGTAACCAACAACAACAACAACAAAATTCTTTCCATATGTAAACCTATCCTTGACTTTTTACAATAGCGGACTAATACAATATTTGTCCATCTGTGATTTATTTCACTTAGCATAATGTCCTCCAAGTTCATCCTCGTTATATGGTGTTTGGAAGATTCTATGTTATTCTTTAGGGTTGCATAGTGTCCCATTGTGTGCATGTACCCTAATTGATTTTCCTTTTTTCTGTTGATGGACACCTAGGTTGTTTCCATCTTTTTACTATTGTAAATAGTGCTGCAATGAACATGGGTGTGCATATATCTGTTCTTCTCTTAGTTCTTACTTCTTTAGGATATATACCTAGTAATGGAATTGCTAGGTCAAATGCTATTTCTAATTCCAACTTTTTAAGGATTCGCCATACTGCTTTCCACAGTGGTTGTATCATTTGACAGTCCCACCAGCAGTGTATGAGAGTCCCAATGTCTCTGCATCCTTGTCAGCATTTG
>NW_006929808.1:6240-6815 GCF_000298275.1 Orycteropus afer afer
GTTGATCTTGTATCTTGCCATGATGCTAAATCTCTCAATTAGTTCCAGTAGATTTTTGACTGAGTCTCTTGGGTTTTCTAGGTATAGGATCATATCATCAGCAGATAGAAATAGTTTGACTTCTTCCTTACTAATTTGGATGCCTTTGATTTCCCTTTCTTGCCTTATTGCATGGCTAGGACTTCCAATACAATGTTGAATAGAAATGGTGATAGGGGGCATCCTTGTCTGGTTCCTGTTTGCAAGTGAAATGGTTTCAGTCTCTCTCCATTGCAAATAATGTTGGCTGTTGGTTTTGTATATGTATACCCTTTGTTATGGTGAGGAATGTTCCTTCTATTCCTAATTTGCTGAGAGTTTTTATTGGGAATGGGTGCTGGATTTTATCAAATGCCTTTTCTGCATACATTAACCTCTATTGATATGATCATGCGGTTCTTTTCCATTGTTTTATTTATGTGGTGGCTGATGTTGATTTTTTTTCAAATGTTGAACCATCCTTGCATACCTGATATGAAACACACTTGTTGTTGTTGTTGTTATGTGCCATCGAGTCAGCCCTGACTCATAGTGAC
>NW_006929809.1:0-693 GCF_000298275.1 Orycteropus afer afer
TTTCCAACGTGGTATCACTATGGAAGAAGATTGCCCAGCTTTCCTTCTGAGGAGTGGCCAGTGGGTTTGAACTGCCAGCCTTCTGGTTAGCAGATGATGAAATTGAAGATTTCCATTGACTTCTGCAGTCTGAAGTCGATCAAACATTCAATCAAGATGATTATTACTGGTGATTGGAATGCAAAAGTTGGAAATGAAGTAGCATCAGTAGTTGGAAAACATGGCCTTGGTTATAGACTTGGTGCCAGAGATCACATGGATGGAATTTTGCAAGACCAATAACTTATTCATTGAAAATACCTTTTTTCTACAATATAAACAGTGGCTATGTACATGTATCTTACCAGGTAGAGTACACAGGAATCAGATAAATACATCGGTGGAAAGAGGGAATGGAGAAGCTCAATATCTTCAGTCAAAACAAGGCCAGAAGCTGACTGTGCAAAAGACCATAAATTGCTCATATGCAAGTTCAAGTTGAAGCTGAAGAAAATTAAAGCAAGTCCAAGAGAGTCAAAATATGACCTAGAATGTATCCCAACTGACTTTGGAGACTATCTGAAAAACAGATTTCATATAATGGACACAATAACAACAGAACAGACTGTGTGCAATGACATCAAGAATGTCATAAATGATATAACTATACACACACACACACACACACACACATATATATATATATATATATAT
>NW_006929809.1:3253-4572 GCF_000298275.1 Orycteropus afer afer
CATAACAAATTATGGATAGCATTGTGAAGAATGGGAATTCGAGAATACTTAATTGTGCTTATGAGGAATCTGTACATAGATCAGATGTAGTCATTCGAATAGAACAAGGGGATACAGCATGGTTTAAAAGCAGGGATGGTGTGTGCCAGGGTTATATCCTTTCACCATAATTATTCAATCAGTATACTGAGCAAATAATCCCAGACAAGGTACTATATAAAGGAGAATATGACATCAGAATTGGAGAAAGACCTGGGATATGAAAATGACACAATCTTGCTTGCTGAAAGTGAAGATGATTTGAAGCACTTACTGATGAAGATTCCAGTCTTCAGTATGGATTCCACCTTTACATAAAGAAAACAAAAATCCCCACAACTGGAAAAATAAGCAACATCAAGATAAATGGAGAAAAAATTGAAATTGTCAAGGATTTCTTTTTACTTGGATCCACATTCAAGACCCTTTCTTGAGTTTCTGAGGTGGCATCTCTAACAGAAGTAGATTACCCAGTCCTCCTTCCTAGGAGTGGCTGGTGGGTTTGAACTGCCAGCTTTCTAGTTAACAGTCAAATGTCTTAGGCACTACACACCAGAGATCCTCCCATGGAAAGATTGTTGTTGTTGTTGTTAGGTGCCCTCGAGTTGTCTCCGATTCGTAGCGACCCTATACCCAGCAGAATGAAACACTGCCCAGTCCTGCACCAGCTTCGCGATCCTTGCTATACTTGACCCCATAGCCGCAGCCACTGTGTTAATCTCATTGAGGGCCTTCCCCTCTTTCGTCGACCAAGCATGACATTCTCACCAAGCATGACATTCTTCTGACAACATGACCAAAGTAGGTGAGACAAAGTCTGGCTATTCTCACCTCCAAGGAGCATTCCAGCTGCACTTTCCCAAGAACAGATTTGTTAGTTCATTTAATGTCCATGGTACCTTCAGCATTCTTCGCCAACACCACATCACAAAAGCATCAATTCTTCTTCTATCTTCTTTATTCATTGTCCAGCTCTCACATGCATATGAGGTGATTGAAAATATCATGGCTTGTGTCAAGTGCACCTTACTCCTCAAGGAGACCTCTTTCCTCCTCAGCACTTGAGAGAAGTCCTTTGCAGATGACTTGCCCAGTGCTATACATCATCAGCAGTTGACTGCTAACCAAAAGGCTGGCGGTTCAAACTCACCAGCTACTTCTCGGAAGGAAGGTTGGGCAATCTACTTACGTAGTGATACTGCCTTGGAAACCCAAGGAGGGGTAGCTATGAGTCAGGTCTGACTCGATGGCACATAAAAACAACAAACAAAATACATCGT
>NW_006929809.1:6137-6759 GCF_000298275.1 Orycteropus afer afer
CTATGTACAGGTTCCTCATGAGTACAATTAAGTGTTCTGGAATTCCCATTCTTCTCAATGTTATCCATAATTTGTTATTATCCACACCATCAAATACTTTTGCATAGTCAATAAAGCACAAGTAAACATCTTTCTGGTCTTCTTTGCTTTCAGCCAAGATCCATCTGACATCAGCAATGATATCCCTTGTTCCATGTCCTCTTCTGAATCCAGCCTGCACCTCTGGAAGTTCTCTTGTCAATATACTTCTGCCACCACTTTTGAATTATCTTCAGTAACATTTTACTTGCATGGGATATTAATGATATTGTTTGACAATTTCCACATACTGTGGGATCACCTTTCTTTGGAATGGGCACAAATATGGATCTCTTCCAGTCAGTTGGCCAGGTAGCTGACTTCCAAATCTCTTGGCATAACCAAGTTAGTGCCTCCAGTGAGGCATCCATTTGTTGAACCATCTCAATGGGTATTCTGTCAATTCCTGGAGCCTTGTTCTTCATCAATTCCTTCAGTGCAGCTTTGACTTCTTCCTTCACTACCATTGGTTCTTGATCATATGCCACCTCCTGAAACTGATGAACATCAACCAATTCTTTTTGGTACAGTGACTCTGTGTATT
>NW_006929810.1:0-1681 GCF_000298275.1 Orycteropus afer afer
CTCCTGCAGTTTCACTTACTTAGCGAGATCCACCACTTCCTTCTTCACCAATGGGCCAATGATAAATAACCACCAAGAAGAGCCTGAATCACCCTTAGATGCTCTTCACAAACAGTTAACAGAGATCTAAATACAACCATGTCACAATTTCTGAGACAACAGAACATCTCATTCCTCACAAAGAAGCAAGATAAAGTGGTAGAAACAAGGGAACAGGATACAGACCCAGAATATGTCCCTGATGAAGAAGCAGCATTGGAACACTCTGATAAGGAATTCAAAAGAATTATATTTAGGTATCTCAAAAGGTTTAAGAGACAGAACAAGGGAAGCACAGACAAAACCTTAGAAGAATTTCAGAAGAAAACACAAGAACAAAATGACAAAATAAATGAAAAGTTAGAAATGATTCAAAATCTACAGATAGAAATCCAGAAGATTAATACTGAATTGTCAGAAATAAATAACACATTGAAAGGGCAAAGGAGTAGAATTGATGCAATGGAAGAGAGAATTAATGAGATTGAAGATAAATACCCAAATACTTCTTTGGAAAGGGATCAATCAGAAAAAAATCAAAACAAAATGAAGAAAGCCTAAGGTTCATGTGGGATACCATCAAAAAGAATAACCTATGTGTCATTAGAATTCCAGAACAGGAAGAGAAAAATAAAACCACTGAGAAAATTGTCCAAGATTTGTTGGAAGAGAACTTCCCTAATATGATGAAAGATAGAATATATCCATTTGGGAAGTCCAAAGAACCCCAAACAAGATAGACCCCAAAAGAAAATCACCAAGACATAATATCATCAAACTCATCAAAACCAAAGACAAACACAGAATCCTGAAAGCACCATGGGAAAAATAAAAAGTTATTTACAAAGGACAATCAGTAAGAATAAGCTCTGATTTCTCAGCAGAAACCACGCAAATGAGAATGCAATAGGATGGTTTATATAAAACCCTGAAAGAGAAAAATTTTCAACCAAGCATTATATACCTGGAAAAACTGTCCCTCAAATATGATAGTGAAATTAGGAGATTTCCAGATAAGCAGAAACTAAAAGAATTTGTTAAAACTAGACCAACCTTACAAGAGATACTAAAGGGAGTCCTTTGACAGAGAACCAAAAATAGCAAACAACAACCAACCATTAATACACAAGATGGCATAACCCAGAAATGACAGCTATAGACATATCCAAAGTAAAATAAGTTTACAAGATTGTAAACAGGGAACCAGAGACAACAATTGGCAAATGAGGACAATTACAAACCAAAAAGAGGGAAAATACCATGTAGTTACAGAACTTCTAAATGGTGAGAAAATCAAGAGAGTTGCAAGATAGAATGGACTATTCTAAACTCAGAGAGAAAATTATAAATCACAGGATAACCTCAAAGAAAAGTGATAACCTTCACATCACAATAAAAAAGGACAAGCACAAATACTCAGCAAATACTAAAACAATAGCAACAAAGGAAATGATAACATAATTCATAAACAAAACGAGCTCAGCGCCGAAAATAATATGGAACAAAGAAACCAGAGGCACCATGAAAAAACACATAACAAAATGACAGCAACCAATTCATACTTGTCAATAATTACACTGAATGTTAGTGGATTAAATGCACCACTCAAGAGATGGGGAATTGCAGATTGGATAAGAAAACA
>NW_006929810.1:2992-3703 GCF_000298275.1 Orycteropus afer afer
CAAATGGGGTTCATATCAATTATGCAAGAATGGTTTAACAATAGAAGAACAATCAATGTCATCCACCACATAAATAAAACCAAGGAAAAGAACCACATGATAATGTCAATTGATGAAGAAAAGGCATTTGATAAAGTCCAACACACATTCCTGATCAAAACTCTCAGCAAAATGGGAATAGAAGGCACATTCCTCGACATAATAAATGGCATATATGCAACACTGACAGCCAATATTATTCTCAATGGAGAGAGACTGAAACAATTCCCCTTGAAACAGGAACTAGAAAAGGATGCCCTCTATCACCACTTCTATTCAAAATTGTACTGGAAGGTCTAGCCAGGGCCATAAGGCAAGAAAGGGAAATCTGAGGCATCCAAATTGGTAAGGAAGAAGTCAAACTATCCCTATTTGCTGTTGATATGATCCTATGCATAGAAAACCCAAGAGATTCATCCGAAAAAAAAATAAAACTACTGGAACTAGTTGAGAGATTTAGCATCGTGGCAAGATATAAGATTAACATACAAAAATCAGTTGGATTCCTCTACACCAGCAAAGAGATTGCTGAAAAATAAAGAAATCAATAACATTTACAATAGCTACCTAAATAAATAAATAAAATACTTGGGAATAAATCTTACCAGGGACACAAAAGACCTATACAAAGAAAACTATAAAAACCTACTTCAAGAAACCATAAGAGATCTA
>NW_006929810.1:3803-4872 GCF_000298275.1 Orycteropus afer afer
CTACTTCAAGAAACCATAAGAGATCTACATAAATCGAAGAACATTCCATGCTCATGGATAGGAAGATTGAACATTGTGAAAATTTCAATTCTACCCAAAGCAATCTATCCATTCAATGTAATCTCAATCCAGATCCCATCAACATTTTTTAAGAATATGGAAAAACCAATCACTAACTTTACATGGAAAGGAAAATGACCTCGGATAAGTAAAGCACTATTGAAGAACAACAAAGTAGGAGGTTTCACACTTACAGATCTTAAAACCTACTATGCAGCCACAGTAGGCATAACTGCCTGGTATCAGTGCAGTGTTGGACACAAAGACCAATGGAATAGAATCGAGAACCCAGAAATAGATCCATCAACCTATGGCCAGCTGATCTTTGACAAAGGGCCAAAATCCATTACATGGGAAGAGAATGTTTGTTCAATAAATGGTGCTGGCAAAACTGGATATCCATTTGCAGAAAAATGAAACAAGATCTGTACATCACACCCTACACAAAAAAATAACTCCACATGGATCAAAGACTTAAATGTAAAACCTAAAACAATAGAGTTCCTCAAGGAAAAACTAGGGGCAAATTTAGGAGCACTAATATATGGCATAAATAGACTATAAAGCATAACCCAAAATGCACAAACAACAGAAGAGAAACTAGATGAGTGGGACCTTCTAAAATTTAAATTTTTATGTGCTTCCAAATACTTCTCCAAAAGAGTCAAAAGAGGACCTACAGATTGTGGAAAAATATTTGTCTATGACATATCTGACAAGGGACTTATCTCTAGAATTTATAGAAAGTTCCAACACCTCAATAACAAGAAGACAAATAATCCAATTTAAAAATGGGCAGAAGACATAAATAGACACTTCACCAAGGAGGATATTCAGGTGACCAACAAACATATGAAGAAATGCTCACATTAGCCATTGTTGTTGTTATGTGCCATCGAGTTGGACCCGACTCATGGCAACCCTTCCTTGGGTTTCTGAGGCAGTATCACTACGGCAGTAGATTGCTCCATCTTCCTTCCGAGGAGTGGCTGGTGGGTTTGAACCACCA
>NW_006929811.1:0-1274 GCF_000298275.1 Orycteropus afer afer
TTATCTTCTGTGTCTGTGTTAATTGGTTTCCCTTTTCTTTGTTGAAGAGGGTCTGTGCAATCCTTCTGCCTAGTCCGCCATCTTGCCCCGCCTCTGTAGATGTTTCTTATCTTGAGTTGTGCCTCATCAGCAAATGGAGGTCCCAAAAGCTTTACTCCATCCATATCATTAAGGTCAATTCTACCTTGAGGAGGCAACTCTTCCCCAATCATATTTTGGGTGTCTTCCAACCTGAGGG
The DNA here is from genome assembly GCF_000298275.1 of Orycteropus afer afer. Classification (NCBI taxonomy): domain Eukaryota; kingdom Metazoa; phylum Chordata; class Mammalia; order Tubulidentata; family Orycteropodidae; genus Orycteropus; species Orycteropus afer. The sequence goes on from NW_006929811.1 coordinate 239, forward strand.
GCTCATCTTCTGGCACTATATCAAACAATGTTTTCAGGTGATTCATAATATTTTCCAGTAATATATCAGAGAGTGTATCACAACTATGCATGATGTTTTCACTGGCCAATTATTTGAAAAGTGTATAGACCCTTCCTTCTTCCAAGTCTGTCTTAGTCTGGAGCCTCCATTGAAGCCTGTACACCATAGGTGGCCTTGCTGGTATTTGAAATACTGGAGGCTTATCTCCAGCCTCACAGCAACATGCAAACCACCATAGTACTACAAACTGACAGATGAGTCATGGTGCTGGATCATAAGGTATTTGTGTTTCCAGCTTCTTATGGAAGCACCATACTGATTTCTACAATGGTTGTACCATTTTACAATCCCACCGCTGTGTATGAGAATTCCAGTATCTCCACATCTTCATCAGCATTTGTTGTTTTTGATGGTTTTTGAACTTTGCTATTAATGCTGGTCTGAAATGATATCTCATTGTTGCTTTGATTTATACCTCTCTAATAGGAGCTCTGGTGCCATAGTGCCTAAGGCATTTGACTGCTAATCAGAAGGCTGGCAGTTGAAACCCACCAGCTACTCCCAGGAAGTAAGGTTGGGCAATCTGGTTCTATAGTGATACTGCCTTGGAAACCCAAAGAGGGGTGGCATGAGTCAGGCCCAACTCCACGCCAATGGTTGTATTTGTTTTTATAATGATTAATAAGGAACTCTGGTGGCGTAGTGCCTAAGACATTTGACTGCTAACCAGAAGGCTGGTGGTTCAAACTTACCAGCCACTCCTCAGAAGGAAGGTTGGGCAGTCTACTTCCGTAGTGATACCACCTCAGAAACCCAAGGAGGGGTTGCTATGAGTTGGCTCTGACTCAATGGCAGTGTGTTGCGTTTTTGTTGTAATGATTAATAATCACAAGTATTTCTTCATGTGTTTGTTAGTTGCCTGAATGTCTTCGTTGGTAAAGTGTCCGTTCATGTACACTGTCCATTTTTTCCATTTTTTTATAGGAATGCTTGTTTGTATTTTTTTTTTTTTTTG
>NW_006929811.1:1797-2613 GCF_000298275.1 Orycteropus afer afer
CAGTACCAGGCTGTTTTGACTACTGTGACTATATAGTAGGTTTTGAGATCAGGGAATGTGAAGCCACCTACTTTGTTATTCTTCTTTGTGTTGGTGTTGCTAGGTGTCGTCAAATTGGCTCAAACTCATAGTGACCCTATGTACAACAAAACAAAGCACTGTCCAGTCCTGTGCCAGCCTCACAATCCTTGCTATATCTGAGTCCATCATTGCAGCCACTGTGTCAATCCATCCCCTTTTTCACTGACTCTCCACTTTACTAAGTATGCTATCCTTCTCCAGGGAATGGCCCCTTATGAAAACATAACCAAGTAAGTGAGACAAAGTCTGGCCATTCTCACTTCCAAAGAGTATTCCAGCTGCACTTCCTCCAGGACAGGTTTCTTCAGTAGTGTATTATTTATCTGTGGTCTCTTTCCATTCCATATAAAGTTAGGGATTAGTTTTTCCATCATTTTGAAGAATATTGATGGATTCTGGATCAGAATTACAGTATATCTGTAGATATATTTGAGTAGTATTGAAATTTTCACAGCATAAAGTCTTCTTATCTATTAGCACAATATGTTGTTCCATTTATGTAAGTCTCTTTGGGTTTCTTGCAGTAGATTTTTGTAGCTTTGTTTGTATGGTCTTTTGTGTCTCTGATTAGATTTTTTTTCCTAAGTACATCCTTCGGGTGGCTATTAAAATGATATTGTTTCATGATTTCCTTTTCATAGTTCTCTTTGTTGTTGTTGATGTTAAGTGCCATCAGTCATTTCCGACTCATAGCGACCCCATGCACAGCAGGAGGAAACACTGCCCAATCCCGTT
>NW_006929811.1:5095-5642 GCF_000298275.1 Orycteropus afer afer
AACTCAGGCCCGCCCAAAACAGCAGGACCGGAGAGCAGGAGAAAGGGGATAAAATCCAGGAACCCGGACAGAGGAGCAGTCAGCCCCAGGGACAACTCAGGGATGCCCAAAGCAGCAGGCAAGAAGAGCAGGAGAAAGGGGATTAAAAGCCAGGAAGCCAGACAGAAAAACAGTCAGCCACCAGGACCCAGGTGGGGGTGATACAAGAGGTCTCCAACAGCAAGACAAACTTGTCTGTTGGTTTGTCCTACTGTGGTAACATGTAGACGTGAGTATTGAGGCTGAGCCTCTGGTGTTTAAAACCCAGTGAAATGCACCTGGTGCACAGGTACCAGCCCAGTTTATAGACTGAGACAGACTAGGAAGAAGGAAGAGGCCATCTACTTCTCAAAGAATTGGGCAGGGAAAACCTTATGAATAGCAAAGAAACACTGTTTGGTACATTACCGCGCACCTTTAGGAATAGTCCATTTAGGCTAAAAGGCTCTCCAAATAGGACTGGGAAAGAGCTGAAGCATCTGAGTAAACCCAGCCTTACTCATATGGA
>NW_006929812.1:0-941 GCF_000298275.1 Orycteropus afer afer
AATCTCTTTGCTAGTGTAGAGGAATCCAACTGATTTTTGGATGTTGATCTTATATCCTGCAACGATGCTAAATCTCTCAATTAGTTCCAGTAGATTTTTTACTAAGTCTCTTGGGTTTTCTAGGTATAGGATCATAACATCAGGAAATAGGGATAGTGTGACTTCTTCCTTACCAATTTGGATGCCTTTGATTTTCCTTTCTTGCCTTATGGCCCTGGCTAGGACTTCCAGTACAATGTTGAATAGAAGGGGTGATAGAGGACATCCTTGTCTGGTTCTTGTTCCCAAGACAAATGATTTCAGTCTCTGTCCATTGAGTATAATGTTGGCTGTTGGTTTTGCATGGTTTTGTTGTTGTTATGTGCCATTGAGTCGGACCCAACTTATAGCGACCTCTCCTTGGGTTTCCAAGGGAGTATCACTACGGAAGTAGATTGCCCAAACTTCCTTCCAATGAGTGGCTGGTGAATTTGAACAGCCAGCCTTCTGGTTAGCAGTCAAGTGCCTTAGGCACTACTCTACCCTTTATTGTGTTGAGGAATGTCCCTTCTATTCCTATTTTGCTGAGAGTTTTGATCAGGAATGGGTGTTGGATTTTATCAAACGCCTTTTCTGCATCAGGTGATATGACCATGTGATTCTTTTCCTTTGTTTTATTTATGTGGTGGATGATGTTGATTGTTTTTCTAATGTTGAACCATCGTTGCACATCTGATACGAACCCCACTTGGTCATAATGAATGATTTTCTTGACATGTTGTTGGAGTCTATTGGCTAGGATTTTGTTGAAGATTTTTGCATCTATATTCATGAGGCTTATTGGTCTGTAGTTTTCCTTTTGAGTGATGTCTTTGCCTGGTTTTGGTTTCAAGGTTATGTTTGCTTCATAAAATGAGTTAGGGAGGATTCCATCCTTTTCTATGTTTTGGAATAGTTTGAGT
>NW_006929812.1:1504-2974 GCF_000298275.1 Orycteropus afer afer
TCTAATTGTTGGAGATGTTGGTTTAAAGTGTTGATCTTGGCTCTTTCTTCTCTTTTGATGTGTGCACTTATTGCTATAAATTGGCCTCTGATCACTGTTTTTGCTGTGTCCCAAAGATTTTGGTATGGTGTGTTTTCATTCTCATTTGATTCAAGGAATTTTTGAATTTCAATTTTTATTTCTTCTCTTATCCAGTCTTTCTCAAGGAGGGTGTTGCTCAGTTTCCATGTGTTTACTCTTTTTCTGTTGATCTTCCTATTGTTGATTTCTAATTCAATAGTATTATGATCTCAGAAGATGCTTTGCAGTATTTCAATGTTTTTAAATTTATGAAGACTTGCTTTATGGCCTAACATATGATCTATCATGGAAAGTGTTCCATGTGCACTGGAAAAGAATGTATATTATGTGTTGTTGGGTGAAGCGCTCTGTAGATATCTATAAGGTCAAGTTGGTGGATTGTATTGTTTAGCTCTTCTGCATCTTTATTGAGTTTCTTTCCAAGTGTTCTTTCTATCTTTCATTGAAAGTGGTGTATTAAAGTCTCCCACTATGACTGTTGAGTCATCTATTTGTCTTTTCAACTTTTTTAAAGTCTGATTTATGTATTTTGAGGCCATTTCATTGGGTCCATAGATATTTATTTTAGTTACATCTTCTTGTTCAATTGATCCTTTAATCATTATATAATGTCCTTCCTTGTCTTGTGTGGTGGTTTTTGTCTTAAAATCAATTTGATCAGAAATTAATATTGCCACTCCTGCTCTTTTATCATTGTAATTTGCTTGATATATCTTTTTCCAACCTTTGATTTTTAGTCTCTTTTTGTCTTTGTCTCTAAGGTGTGTCTCTTGTAGGCAGCATATTTATGGGTTTTGTTTTCTTATCCAAACTGCAACTCTCCGTCTCTTGAGTGGTGCATTTAATCCATTAACATTCACTGTAATTGCTGACAAGTATGAATTGATCGCTGTCATTTTGTTACTATTTTTTCATGTTGTCCCTAGTTTCTTTGTTCCATCTTATTTTCTGTGCTGAGCTCATTATGTTTATGAATCTTTTTATCATTTCCTTTTTTGCTGTTGTTTTAGTATTTGCTGAATAATTGTTGTGTCCTCTTTTTTATCGTGATGTGAAGGTTTATCATTTTTCTTTGAGGTTACCCTATGATCTAAAATTTTCCCCTCAAGATTAGAACAGTCTATTCTATCTTGCAACTCTCTTGACTTCTCACAATTTAGAAGCTCTGTAACTACACAGTATGTTCCCTCTTTTTGGTTTGTAGTAGTCCTCACTTGCTAATTGATGTCTCTGATTCCCTGTTTTCAATCTTGTAAGCTTATTTTACTTTCGATATGTCCATAGCTGTGGTTTTTGGGTTATGTCATCTTGTAGTATTAATGGTCACTTGTTATTTGCTATTTTTGTTTCTCTGTTCAAAGGACTCTTGTAAGGTTGGTCTGGTTTTAA
>NW_006929812.1:4474-5323 GCF_000298275.1 Orycteropus afer afer
TGTTCTGGGTCTGTATCCTGCTCCCTTGTTTCCACCACTTCTTGCTTCTTTGTGTGGACTGTGATGATCTGTTGTCTCTGAGACACCATGGCATTATTGTATTTGGCTCTCTGTTAACTGTTTGTGAGGAGCAGCCAAGGATGAGTCAGGCTCTTCTTGGTGGTTGGCCCATTGGTGGAGAAGGAAGTGGTGGCTTTCAGTAAGTGAATCTGCAGGAATTGTGGGTGTGGTTGTGCCATATGGGGACTGTTGCAGTTTTCCAATCAGTTAGACAAAAATAACATTGGATAACCATCAAAAAAGTAGAAGCAAATGGACAAAAAATGCACTGTATAATCACACTGGAACAGTAACCAAAATAAGAAAAAGGGAAAAAGAAGAAAAGGAAAAAAAAAAAACAGAAGTATCTGGCAAGGGGGCAATAAGAGAAAAAAAGGTAGAGAAAGACAATAATGAAGAAAAATGGGAAAAATGCAAAAAGAAAAACAAGGAATGGGGCTAACCACAAGAAAGAAAAAAGAAAAGAAAAAATTGCAACCAGGAACAGGGTAAAGAAAATAAGCTTAAAATTAGAACCTGGGAGGGGGAAAAATAAAGAATAATAGTAAAAAGGACAAAAGTAATAATAATAGTTTTAAAACATATAAAAAAAACTAACTAAGATACAGAAAAAAGAAAAAAAAAGACATGGGGGCAGGGCAGGGCTGGACAACCAGGCTGTGTCTGAGCACACAGACTGGGGTGGAGTTCCTGCAGACCCAGAAGGTGGGTGGGAGTGAGCAATGGCTGCACCTCCATTCACCAAGAGGGTGTGGGGTATAAGAGTAACAAGGGGAATGTTGCACCTTT
>NW_006929813.1:0-890 GCF_000298275.1 Orycteropus afer afer
TCACAAAAGGACAAATATTGTATTAGTCCATTATTTTAAAAGTCAAGGAAATGTTTATCTATGGAAGGACATGTTCTTTGTTGGTTACCAGGGGTGGAAGGGGAGGGGAGGGAACATTGTTAGATAGATAGAGATAAATATTGATTTTTGTGAGAGAAGGGTAATGTACCAAATGTGAGTGATCATTATAGTGTCATTGAGGAAGAGAAAGACATAGAGAGGTATGTGGGAGGTACAGACAACAAAGATGAGCCCTTTTGCACATATAGTATGGCGTTGTCAGTGAAGGCAAACATGGGTATATTGGTGGGTAGATGGGTAGACAGGCTGAACTAGTAGGTATCTCTATGATGTGGGGAGTGTACCCAAGAACATATATAGGGTTAGCAGACAATGGTCCTATAAGTTTATGTGTATGGTCTGAATTCCCAGGTGTATAGTAAAGCTGACAAGAGGCAAGGTTGTAGTCACTGTTTGGTCACAGCCAGCTACCCAGAGGGACCTAGTAGTTGAACCTATGGGCTCGGGACCATAGTCGCAGGGGACTTCAAGCTTGATTGGCCTAACATAGTACACAAAACACTGCTCCATCTCCTACTTTGGTAAGTAGTGACTGGGGTCTTAAAAGCTTGCAAGCTGCTATCTAGATGCAACGATGGGTCTCACCTCGTCCAGAGCAAAGAAGAATGAAGAAAACCAAAAATTCATGGAAACAATTAGTCATAGCGACTGGTACACCATCAGATCTTCAGCCTATATGACTATGAGAACAGAAGAACTAGATGGTGCCCGGCTACCAACGTCAACCACTTGGAAGGGGATCTATGAAGGAGATCCTGGATAGAGAGGGAGAACAATGTGGAACAAAACTCAAAATCATTTGGAGAAAA
>NW_006929813.1:1355-4722 GCF_000298275.1 Orycteropus afer afer
GGGGATGGGAGGTAGCTAAGGAGCTCTTGTGGTGTAGTAGTTAAGGCATTTGGCTGCTAACCAGAAGGTTGGTGGTTCGAACCCACCATCTACTCTGCAGAAGAACGATGAGGTGGTCTGCTTCTGTAAAGATTTACTGCCTTGAAAGCCCCATGGGGGGTCACCATGCGTTAGAATTGACTCAAATGCATTTAGTGAGTGAGGGGGTAGCTAGATGCAAGATTATCATCAATTTGGTTTTAAGTCCCCCTTATCATGGCTTATCTTTGCTGTTTGCTCTGTACTTAACAATTTAAATAACTACTTTCTCTGGTCTCCTGGTTAGAATTTATGCTTTTCTCCCAATACTAAAATTTATGGAGTTTGCATCCTACGTTGATGCACATACTTTGTTGATTATTGACTTTATTCTATTTGTCCCTTGTATTTTTGTTGATCCCAGAATATCAGTCTTTGCTTTTAAACTTCTAATGGACAAAGAATGGACAAAGATGAGTATACCTAGTTTACTTTGTGTACTTACTATTATTTCATGCACTGTATTGGGCTGTATTTTTCCATGTTCCTAAGCCACAGTCACCTTGACCATGTTCTCTGTAGGAGAACTTTACAGCTTAATAATTTCCAAAACAAGGGAATTGAAAGATTCAGTCATTCACTTAAAAAGTAGTTATCCAACTCTTACTATGCTAGACTGGGAGTAGAAAGTCAAGTAAGACAGGATCCTTTTCTTCAAGACGCTCAAGTAGGGAGAAAGAACAAAGGAATACACAAAAGGATCTTCCCAATTGGGTCAAATAAATAGTGCAGCAAAATTTTTGTTCTTAATGTTTGTCCTTTTCTAAATGAAATCTTGGCCTTTGTAAATACCATTTGCTTTAATATCATTTAACTAAACACATTTTGAAGGACTATTAGGGCAAGTTCTTGGGGATGAATAAGACAAAATCCTCGTCCTTAAGGAATGTGGAAGGCTGGTCACATGTATTTAGATTTCCCTGTACTCCACCAGCCAAACCCTTGGAAGCAAGACTGGGCAATCCACTTCTGTAAAGATTTACCATCTTGGAAACCCAATGAGGATCGCTATGAGTCAGAATTGACTCGATGGCAGTGGGTTTGGTACTCCACCACCCAAGCCCTAACCCCATTGTTAAATGGCAGGACTCTTGGTTAAACAAAATTAAGGAATTTTGGATGGCACACACGGATCATTAAATTTTTCTTGTTTTAGCCTCTTTTGGGTTAATAACCTTCATCTTTCTGTTATCTTTAATTATTCCTCTGATGGTTGAAAATATCTAACTGCTAGGACCAGTTGTTACTTGCCTCTTCGCTAGGTTTCTAACAGGAATTCCCCTTGTGCAGTCCTCTACATGATGGCATAGTTAAGAGCTGCTTGGCTTCACACATCTTGATGAATAATTGTTGAGACAAGATGTATTTCTGTGAAATGGAGAATACTGTTCATATTTTCTACTGGAATTGGCTGATAGTTCCAGTAGTTGCTCAAATTTTTGCTGATTTTTCCCAAATAGGTTCTTTTGTTTTGCTGAATATCCTAGTGTAAACCATTTTTTATTTTCTTTGGAAAGCCCATTATAAGCAAAACTACTTGATAATATTAGAACAATATCTCATTTCAGTTTGAAGATAACTAACTCCTGATCTCCATTCTTTTAACTTCTGTGTGCTAAGAAAGAGTGTAGAGCCTGCACTAAAACTGTGGACTTCATCTTTGGAAAGCTGTACACCACTGAATGTTTCTGTTGACTCATGGGAATTCAGCCCGCTTCTCAAAACACTATTTCACTACAAAAAGTTTCCTAAATTAGGCACTGGGTTTTCCTCTTACACCAATAACTTATTCAAGTTATTTCACTGAATAATTTAATTAAAAACATAGAATTGCCTTAGTTTTTTTTTGTTTTTTTTTGCTGGATGATTCAATATTTACTTTAAGATCTTTCTATAGCATATGAAAACAACTGTTTTGATTCACTCACATAAAAGGAAGCAAATTAAAAAACATAAGGCAAAAATGCAAGATTGTTGTTTTGGCAGTTTATATTGCCATTTCTCCAAACTTGGTTTCTTGACACTTTCGCTTTCCAAACAATATTGAGTTATTCCAAATGAGACAGAAATCACATCAAAGCTATTAACTTATATGTGTTAAATACAATCTCTGTGTTTCCCTACTTTTTTTTTTTTAGTTGTGATTTGGGTGAAAGTTTACAGAGCTATTTCATTTTCCATACAACAGTTCATACACATTTTGTTTCATAACATTGACTAGAATCCTCATAATGTAAGAGCTCTCTTCCCACTTCCTCCCTGTGTTTTTTTTTTTTTCTTTCCCTGTATCCTTCTTTCCTGTGCATTCCTGCCCTCTGAGCTATCTCCCTGTGCTATTACTGTCCTGATCACCCATGGTTGACTGTTCTAAGGAGTCCATCCCTTGTGTAGGTGTTCAGCTCATAGGTCTATCTATTGTTTGGCTGAGAGTTAAGTCACAAGAGTGAGTTCAATTCCAGGCCTGAAGTGTGATTAGGGAACATAGTCTCTGGGATTTCACCAGTCTCAATCAGACCAGCAAGCTATGCATCCCTACCTTTGAAGGAGAAAGCGCTAGAGGATTGCTTTGATTCACTAGTGGGGTTTTTGTGATGCTGATGGGAAGATGGATATAGAGAAGGATTGGGAGAAGTCTAGAGAGGTTTCAATTTAGTTACATAAGAATGTGCATGGGCATTGGCAAGGATAAAATATCCTGGAGGAGGAAATGTTTGGAGGATCTTGGCTAAAGATGGAAAATAGAGGGGCAGTGTATTTTTCTTTTTCTTTCTTATATTGACGGAGGGAGAGAAGAAAGAAAGAGAGGTGGTAAGTTGTTGCTGTGAGATACATGACTTGGGTGAGAGAGATGTTAAAAGGATTTTTAGGAACAGAAAACAAAAATGATTTCTAACTTTTTTCTTTTAATGAGGCTGGCAGAACTTTAGTATAAAATATGACAAGAATATTAGGAAAAAAGACAATTACAGGCCAATCTATTTTATTAACATAGAAGCAAACATCTAAAGCAAAATCTTAGCAGATTAAATCCAACCATATAAAAAAAGGATAATGAAGACTGACCAAGTAAAATTTATTTCTGCAATGTAAACTTAGTTTAAAATTCAAAAATCAAACACCATAATCCACCAAGTTAATGGACTAAAGAAGATAAAATATCATTACCTTATAGATACAGAAAAATCATTTGATAAAATTTAGCATTTATTTAGGATTTTAAAAATTCCTCTACAAAGAAATAATAGAAGCTGACATCCTTAATCTGGTAAAGGGTATCTACAAAAAAATC
>NW_006929814.1:0-2478 GCF_000298275.1 Orycteropus afer afer
CTATTCATAAGGTTTTCCCTGGCCAATTCTTTGAGAAGTAGACGGCCTCTTCCTTCTTCCTAGTCTGTCTCAGTCTACAAGCTGGGCTGTTACCTCTGCACCAGGTGCATCTCGCTGGGTTTTAAACACCGGAGGCTCAGCCTCAAAACTCAAGTCTATATGTCACCACAGTACGACAAACCGACAGTCAAGATTGTCTTGCTGTTGGAGACCTCTCGTATCACCCCCAACTGGGTCCCTGTGGCTGAGTGTACCACTGTCTGGCTTCCTGGCTTTTAATCCCCTTTCTCTTGCTCTTCTGCCCTGCTGTTTTGTGCATCCCTGAGTTGTCTCTGGAGCTGACTGCTCCTCTGTCCGAGATCCGGTCTTTTATCCCCTTTCTCCTGCTCTCCAGTCCTGCTGCTTTGGCAGGCCTGAGTTTCCTCTCCTCACCTAATCCCTTCGGCTGACTGCTCTTCTCTTTGGCTTCTTGGCTTTTAATCCCCTTTCTCCTGCTCTTCCTGCTTGCTACTTTGGGCATCCCTGTGTTGTTTCTCCTCACCTGTAACCCTGGGGCTGAGTGCTAGTGGGAAAATATAATTTAGATAGGAATTGCTGAGTAGGTAAGATTTTGGATTTAGGTAAGACTTCGTTTCAAGCTATCGCAACTTAGGCCAAGAAGTTGACAGGTGCAGATGTGTGGATATGGGAAAAATACAAAAAGTAAAATCAGTAAAGACATGAGATTGTAGAACTGAGCTGCCCAATATGGTAGCCACCAAGCACTTTAAACATGACTAGAGCTCTGGTAGCATAGTGGCTAAGGCACTTGACTGCTCACCAGAAGGCTGGTGGTTCAAACCCACCAGCCACTCCTCGGAAGGAAGGTTGGGCAATCCTACTTCCGTAGTGATACTGCCTCAGAAACCCAAGGAGGGGTCGCTATGAGTCGGGGCCGACTCGACGGCAAATAACAACAACAACAACAAGTCTGAGTTAAGATGTAGAGATAAAATACACATTAGATCTTGAAGATTTAATACAAAAAACATAAAATGTCTTACATCTTTTATATTGGAGTCATGGTGTTTTGCATTGTTGTTAGGTGCTGTTGAGATTGTTTCAACTCATGTACAGTAGAACACAACGCTGCCCAGTCCTGTGCTGTCTTTACTATTATTGCTGTGTTTGAGGCCATTGTTGCAGCCACTGTGTCAATCCATCTCATTGAGGGGTCTTCCCTCAATGCTGACCATCTACATTACTAAGCATGTTGTCCTTCTCCAGGGTCTGGTTCCTCCTGATAACATGTTCAAAGTATGAGAGGTGAAGTCTTGCTGTTCTCATTTCTATGGAGCATTTAGGCTGTACTTCCCCCAAGACAGATTTATTTGTTCTTCTAAAAGTCCATCATACATTAAATATTCTTTGGCAACACCACAATCAAATGGATCAATTCTTCTGCATCTTCCTTGTTCATTGTCTAGCTTCTACATGCATATGATGCTATTGAAAAGACCATGGCTTGGGTCATTAGTCTTCAAAGTGACTTCTTTGTTCTTTAACACTTTGTTCTTTAACAAAAGACTAAAGAGGTCTTTTGCAGCAGATATGCCCAATGCCATACAGTGTTTGATTTCTTGACTGCTGCTTTCATGGGCATTGATTGTAGGTCCAAGGAAAATGAAATCTTTGACAACTTCATTATTTTTTCCCATTTATCATGATGTTGCCTATTGGTCCAATTGTGAGGATTTTTGTTTTCTTGATGTTGATTCACACTGAAGACTGTAGTCTTTTGATGTTCGTTAGTAAGTGCTTCAAGTCCTCTTCACTTTCAGCAACTAAGGTTGTATCATCAGCATATCGCAGGTTGTTAATGAGTCTTCATCCAATCCTGATGACACATTCTTCTTCATTTAGTCCAGCTTCTTGAATTATTTGCTCAGCATACAGATTAAATAGATATGGAGAAAGGATACAGCCTTGATGCATACCTTTCTTTGCTTTTTAATCTTTTTATTATGATTTGGGTGAAAATTTACAAATCAAATTCACTTTCCATATAGCAGTTCACATACACTTTGTCTCATGACATTGACCACAATTTACCACAATGCAACAGCTCCCCTCCCATTTCCTCCTGATAGTTACTTCTTCCCTGTGTCCACCCTCCATTCACTCCTGCCCCCTGAGTTGTCTCCCTATGCACAAGCAGCCCTTCTTTCTCCCATGATTGTTCTCTCCAAGGACTGTATCTACCTCAGGTAAATGTTCAACTCATATGCCTGTCTTTTTTGGATGGAAGCCACAAGTGTGGGTTCAATTCCAGACCTGAAGGACAACCAGGGACCATAGTCTCAGTGGTTCCACCAGGCTCTATCGGACCAGCAAACCTGGTCCCCCCCTTTTTTTTCTCCAAATGATTTTGAGTTTTGTTCCACATTGTTCTCCCTCTCTACCATGGATCTCCTACAAAGATCCCCTTCCAAGTGGATG
>NW_006929814.1:3486-4089 GCF_000298275.1 Orycteropus afer afer
CATTATTCTTTAGCGTTGCATAGTATTTCATTGTGTGTATGTACCATAGTTGGGTTATCCATTCCTTAGTTGATGGACACCTTGGTTGTTTCCATCTTTTGGCTATTGTAAATAGTGCTTCAATGAACATGGGTGTGCATATGTCTGTGCTTGTCATGGCTCTCACTTTAGGATATGTACCTAGTAATGGAATGGCTGGGTCAAATGGTATTTCTATTGAAGGAATCGCCATACTGCTTTCCACAATGGTTGTACCATTTTACAGTCCCACCAGCAGTGTATCAGAGTCCCAGTCTCTCCACATCCTTGCCAGCATTTGTTATTTTCTGTCTTGTTGAACTTTGCTACTAGTACTGGAGCAAGTACTCCAGTATCTCGTTGTTGTTTTGATTTACATCTCTCTAATAGCTAATGATCATGAGAATTTCTTCATATGTCTGTTGGCCGCTTGAATATCCTCCTTGGTGAAGTGTCTATTCATGTCTTCTGTCCATTTTTAATTGGATTGTTTGTCTTTTTGTTATTGAGGTGTTGGAGTTATCTATAAATTCTAGAGATAAGTCCCTTGTCAGATATGTTATTACCAAATATTTTTTCCCAATC
>NW_006929814.1:4326-4959 GCF_000298275.1 Orycteropus afer afer
AGTGCCTTAGCCACTATGCTACCAGAGCTCCTAATGCCATATATTAGGGCCCCCAAATTTGCCCCTAGTTTTTCCTTGAGGAACTCTATAGTTTTAGGTTTCATATTTAAGTCTTTGATCCATCTGGAGTTTGTTTTTGTGAGTGGTGTGAGGTACAGATCTTGTTTCATTTTTCTGCAAATGGATCCCCAGTTTTGCTAACACCATTTATTAAACAAACATTCTCTTCCCCATTTAATGGATTTTGGACTTTTGTCAAAGATCAGCTGACCATAGGTCGATGGATCTATTTCTGGGTTCTCAATTCTATTCCATTGGTCTATGTATCTGTCATTAAAGCAATACCAGGCAGTTTTGACTATTGTGGCTGTATAGTAGGTTTTGAGATCTGGCAGTGTGAGACCTCCTTCTTTGTTCTTCTTCTTCAGTAGCGCTTTGCTTATCTGAGGTCTCTTTCCTTTCCATATAAAGTTAGTTTTCTCCATATCCCTAAAGAATGTTGATGGGGTCTGGATTGGGATTGCATTGAATGTGTAGCTTGCTTTGGGTAGAATTGACATTTTCACAATGTTCAATCTTCCTATCCATGAGCATGGGATGTTCTTCCATTTATGTAGATTTCTTATGGTTTCT
>NW_006929815.1:0-830 GCF_000298275.1 Orycteropus afer afer
TCCTCATCTCACCCCTGGATTTGGGACAGCAGCCATCATCTGATCTGCTGATCGAGGTTCATCAAACCCTGAGAGTTGGGAGGATCTGCCAGACCCACTCACAGACCTGGGACTCGCCAGCCTGCCAGCCTCCACCACTACTACGTGAGATGAACCCTTGGGTGTATGTGAGTTCTGTGAGGCGTTACAGCAAAATACAGAACCCTAAGATGAGGGAAATTACTGGGAAGAGGAGGAGGAGTTAATGTCTGAAATGATGGAGTGGCACAGTAGTTTGGACATTTGGGACATCTTTAACCTCCGTCTCATGGGGACTGGCCTTACGCTGATCGTTCTGAGAGAAATCGTTCAAGCAGGATTGCATTGAATGTATAGATTGCTTTGGGTAGTAGTGATATTTTCATAATGTTTAATCTTCCTATTCATGAGCATGGTATGTTCTTCTGGGTATGTAGATCTCTTATGGTTTCCTGAAGCAATGTTTTGTAGTTTTCTTTTTATAGGTCTTTTCTGTTCCTGATAAGATTTATTCCCAAGTATTTTATTTTTTGGTACCTATTGTAAATGGCATTGATTTCTTTATTTCCTTTTCAGCAATCTCTTTGCTGGTGTAGAGGAATCCAACTGATTTTTGTATGTTGGTCTTGTATCCTGCCATTATGCTAAATCTCTCAATTAGTTCTAGTAGTTTCTTGCTGAGTCTCTGGAGTTTTCTAGTTATTGGATCATATCATCTGCAAATAGGGATAGTTTTACTTCTTTCTTACCCATTTGGATGCCTTTGATTTCTCTTACTTGCCTATTGCCCTGGCTAGCACTTCCAATACAAT
>NW_006929815.1:1365-4776 GCF_000298275.1 Orycteropus afer afer
TTTTGAAATAGTTTGAGTAGGATTGGTGTCAGTTCATCTCTGATTGTTTGGTAGAAATCTTCAGCAAAACTGTCTGGGCCAGGGCTTTGTTTGTTTGTTGGTAATTTTTTTTATGACCTGTTCAATTTCTTCTTTTGTTATGGGTCTGTTAAAAATTTCCCCCTCAGTCTGTGTTAGTTTAGGTAAGTAGTGTGTTTCTAGATATTTGTCCTTTTCTTCTAAATTTTCAAATTTGTTCTTCATAAAATAAAACCGGTAAAATAAAACCAACCTTTTATTTTGGTTGGTTCTGTTGTACATCACCCATTTCGTGGCTTATTCATGTTGGTTGTATTCTCTTCCTCTTTTGCTTTGTTAAGTTTTATTGGCTGGTTGGTTTGAACCTCCAACCTTCTAGTTAGCAGTCAAATGCCTTAGGCACTCACTACACCATCAGAATTCCCAGAAACCCAAGGAGGAGTTGCTATGAGTTGGAATAGACTTGATGACAGTGAGTTTGGCTTTTTGGTTTATAGCATTGGGCAAATCTGCTGCAAAAGACCTCTTTTACATGCCGAAGAACAAAGATGTCTCCTCAAAGACTAAGGTGCACCTGACACAAGCCATGGTATTTTCAATCACCTCATATGTATGTGAGAGCTGGACAATGAATAAGGAAGTCTGAAGAGGAGTCCAGGCTTTTGAGTTGTGGTGTTGGCGAAGAATGCTGAAAGTACCATGGACTGCTAAAAGAGCTAACAAATCTGTCCTGCAAGAAGTGCAGCTGGAATGCTCTTTGGAAGTAAGAATGGCCAGACTTCATCTCACCTACTTTGGTCATGTTATAAGAAGGGACCAGAGGGATATTATGCTTGATAAAGTGGAGGGTCAACGAAAAATGGGAAGGCTCTCAACAAGATGGATTGATGCAGTGACTACAATGATCAGCTCAGGTGTAGCAAAGATCATGGTGTTGCCACAGGACTGGGCAGTATTTCAACCCACTATACGTAAGTTCATTATGAGTCAGAGACAACTCAACAACAGCTAACAACAATTTTATAGCATTGTGATCTAAGAAGATGATTTGCAGTATTTCAATGTTTTTAAATATATTGAGGCTTGCTTTGTGTCCTAACATATGGTCTATCCTGGAGAATGTTCCATATGTACTGGAAAAGAATGTATATTATGCTGTTGTAGGGTAAAGTGCTCTGTAGACATCTATAAGGTCACGTTGGTTGATTGTATTGTTTAGTTCTTCTGTGTCTTTGTTGAGTTTCTTTCCACTTGTTCTATCTTTCATTGAAAATGCCATATTAAAGTCTCCTACTGTTACTGGAAGGAAGATGGGGCAATCTACTTCCGTAGTGATACTGCCTCGGAAACCCAAGGAGGGGTCGCTATGAGTCGGGGCTGACTCGACGGCAGAACAACAACAACAACAACAACTGTTACTGTGGCATCATCTATTTTTTCTTTCAATTCTGTTAAAGTCTTACTTATGTATTTTGGAGCTCTTTCATTAGGTGTATAGATATTTATTATAGTCATGTCCTCTTGTTTAATCTATCCTTTAATCCTTATCTCTTATGGTAGTGTTCATCTTAAATTCAATTTTATCAGAAATTAATATTACCACTTCTGCTCTTTTTGGATTGCCATTTGCTTGATATATCTTTTTCCAATCTTTGATTTTCAGTCTGTTTTTGTCTTTGTCTCCAAGGTGTGGCTCTTGTAGACAGCATGTTAATGGGTTATGTTTTCTTATCTAGTCTGCAACTCTCCATCTGTTGAGTGGTACATTTAATCCATTTACATTCAGTGTAATTATTGACAAGTATGAATTTGTTACTGTCATTTTAAGTGTTTTTTTTTTTTGTGTGGTGTTGCTGATTTCTTTGTTCCATATTTTTTTCTGTGCTGTCATTGTGTTTATGAATCATGTTACCATTTCCTTCATTGCTATTGTTTTAGTATTTGCTAAATATTTGTGCTTGTCCTCTTTTTTATTTTGATGTGAAGGTTTATCATTTTTCTTTGAGGTTACCCTGTAATTTATAATTTCTTCCCAAGTTTAGAATAGTCTGTTCTATCTTGCAATTGCCTTGACTCCCTCACCATTTACAAATTCTGTAACTATACTATTTCTTGTTTTGGGTTTGTAGCTGTCCTCATTTACCAATTGACATCTCTGGTTCCCTGTTTACAATCTTGTAAGCTTATTTTACTTTGGATACTTTTATAACTGGATTGGTTTCTGGGTTATGTCATCATGTGGCTAATCATTGGTTGTTGTTTTTTCTCTGTCTGAAAGACTCCCTTTAGCATCTTTTGTAAGGTTGGTGTGGTTTTAACAAATTCCCTTAATATCTACTTATCTGGAAATGTCCTAATTTCACCATCATATTTGAAGGACAATTTTGCTGGGCATATTTTTTTCTTTTGAGGTTTTATATATATATCATCCCATTGCTTTCTTGCCTGCATGGTTTCTGCCAAGAAATCTGACCTTAGTCTTATTGGTTGCCCTTTGGAGGTAACTTTTTGCTTTTTTCATGCTGCTTTCAGGAATTTTTGTTTGTCTTTGGTTTTGGTGAGTCATTATTATATGTACTGGTGATTTTCTTTTGGGGTCTATCCCGTTTAGGGGTCATTGAACTTCTTGAATGGATATATTCTTGTCTTTCATCATATTAGGGAAATTATCTTCCAACAAATCTTCAACAATTTTTTCTTTGGTTTTGCCTGTCTCTTCCTGTTCTGGAATTCTGATTACATGTAAATTACTCCTCCTGATGGTATCCCACATGAATCTTAGGCTTTTCTCATTTTGTTTTTATCTTTTTTTTTGATTGATTCCTTACCAAAGTAGTATTGAGGTATTTGTCTTTAATCTCACTAATTCTGTCTTCCATTGATTTGATTCTATTCTTTTGCCTATTCAATGTGTTATTTATTTCTGAAATTTTAATATTCATCTTTTGGATTTCAATTTGTAGATTTTGTATTATTTCTAATTTTTTTTATTTTGTCATTTTGTTCTTGTATTGTTTCCCTAAATTGTCCCAGAGTTTTGTCTGTGTTCTCCTTAATCTGTCTCTCAGTCCTTTGAAAGTGCAGCTGGTAGCATAGTGCCTAAGGCATTTGACTGCTAACCAGAAGGCAGGCAGTTCAAACCCACCAGTCACTCCTTGGAAGGAAGGTTGGGCAATCTACTTCCACAGTGATACCACCTTGGAAACTCAAGGAGGGGTCGCTATGAGTCGGGTCCAACTCGATGGCACATAACAGCAACAACAACAGCAAATATAATTCTTTTGAACTCCTTATCAGGGAGTTCCAATGCTGTTTCTTTCTCAGGGATGTTTTCTAGGTCTTTATCCCAGTCCCTTGTTTCTACTACTTTATGTTGCTTTTTTGTGTGGACTG
>NW_006929816.1:0-1070 GCF_000298275.1 Orycteropus afer afer
GACAGTTAAGGGCTGGGCTGATAATTGAAAGTTTGGCAGTTCAAACCCACTCAGTGGCTCTGAGGAAGAAAGATCAGGTGATATGCTCCTATAAAGATAGCAATGTAGAATATCCTATAGGGCAGTTGTACTCTGTCACATGGAGTTGCTAGGAGTCAAAATTGACTCAGTAGCACCCAACAACAGCAACAACCTGTTCTTAAGGGTTTTTACTCATTTAATCCCGATAACTATCCTATAATGTAAGTATTATTGGAATCCCCATTTCACAGACGAAAAATCTGAGTCGAGGAAAGATTAGGTAATTTGCACAAGATCGGAGGTATTTCATGAAGTTGATAGGTACACTAGCTTGTGAGTCCACTTGCATAAGCCCTAACTTTGTTGCCTCTATATACAGGAAGGATTTACTATACAGTAGTTGGTACTGTACTGTATAGTGCAGTATATTGACAGGGTAGCTATGAGTTGGAGTCAACTGCACCAAAAACGACGACTTGCTAAATGTTATGGCAAAGTGAATGCATGTTAAAACATATTTCACACATTTTTTTTGAGAATTTTTGTATCTATGTTTATGAGAAATATTTATTTTTAATGCTTGTTTTTTCTTTTGTAATCTATTTCTGCTTTTGGTATCAGGGTAATGCTATCCTCATAAAATTAGTGGTGAAGTGTATCTCCTTTTTTTGTGATCTGAATGTGGTTGTGTGGAATTAATGTTATTTCTACTTTTAATTTTTTATACTATTAATCCATAAAACCACCTACTCCTGGAGATTTCTTCTTTTGTCAGGTTTCTAGATACAAATTATTATTTTTTTAATATTATATGTCAATTCAGATGATCTATTTTCTCTTAAGTGAATTTTGGTAGTTTGTGTTTTCAAGCAATTTTACCATTTCATGTAAGTAGTCAAAATATATGCTAAAATCTATTCTTTATCATTAACATATCCTTATTTTTTTTTCAATGTACATGTAACATTGAAAAAATAATAAAGGTATATTAATAATAGGAGCTCTGGTAGCATAGTGCCTAAGGCACTTGACTGCTCACCAGAAGGTTG
>NW_006929816.1:1956-3204 GCF_000298275.1 Orycteropus afer afer
CTAAGATTTTTTATTTTTATAGCATAGAATATGGTCTATCTTGGTTTATGTTGAAGGCACATATAAGAAAAACATGTGTTCTGTTATTAGATGGAGCATTTGTAAATGTCATTTCATCTAATTAAATGACAGTATTGTTTAGTTCAATTCTTCTATGTTTTGTTGATTTTTATTTGTTTCTTCTGCTGATTGCTGAAGGAGTGCTGAAATCTCCAATAATAATTGTGAATTTTCTCATATTTATCTTTATTTTGTATTTTGAATCTCACTTATCTGCCTACATACACAGGTTGCTATCCGTTCTTGGTGAATTAACTTTTTATTATTATTTATTTACATTACTATTATGCAATGTCCCTCTTTATTCATGGTCATTTTTCTTGTTCTGAAGTCTACTTTATCTGATACTAATGAAGTCAAATCAGGTTTTTTCAAATTATTGTTTGCATGATATATTTTTACCTATCCTTTTATTTTTAACTATATCATTATATTCACAATGGGTTGGTTCTTTTAGACAGCATATAGTTGTCTCTTTTTTTAAAAAAATACAATTGGAATGTCTCCTTTAATTAGCATTACAAGATTATTTACTCTTATTGTAAATTTTGATGTGCTTTGTTTAATTCCAACAATTTATTGCTTGTTTTTTTTGCTGCCTCTCTTTTGTGTTCTCCTATTAATTATTTTTTATCTTTTTTAGGTTATTTAAACATGTTTCAATTAAATATTTTTTATTTTCAATTTTAGGTTACATTCTTAATTTTACCATATGTTTTTTGTATGATTTCTAAGCCATTACTTTAGGGATTATAATGTACATGATTATGATCTCATAATCTACTAAGCACTTATATTTTCTACTTCCAGTGGGATGTAGGAAAACTGACCACTGTATATGTACATTTACTCTTTCCCTTTCATGTTGTTATTTTCATAAACAACTTATTTACAACTGAACACATTTTAATAATCAGACAATATATTTTTCTTTTAATATTTATATATATTTTAAATAAGGAGATTAGTGTTATTCTTCAAACATTCCGAATGTTTTGACTATCCCTCCTCAGATCATTTATCTTCTGTATGAACAACTTCGTCTTACATTTCTTTTGGAGCAGTAATGCATTTGATTGGCTTTACTTTACCTGAGAATGTCTTCCTTCCTGAAAATTTTCATGGGGTATAGAATTCTGTGATAACATTTCTTCTCTTTCTTCAGCACTTTAAAAATTGGAAGCTTTT
>NW_006929816.1:4314-5175 GCF_000298275.1 Orycteropus afer afer
GCCCAATGCTTTGTGGGCCACAGTTTCTTCAGTCAGAGAGAAGGTCCATGTTACCTCCTCCTTTGCTCAGAGTTTTAGATTACTGCCCAGGGCATCTCTGTGATCACCTTCCTATCATTGCTGCCATAGTATCGCCTAGGTGTTGGGATGAGGGTGAAAAAGAAGGAAAAAATACCGGAGCGTTTCTTTTATTCTCCCTGATTGAAACCAGAAATAGCTTCTCTGGGAGCTCTTTTTACCTCTACCCAGTGCACATTTCTGAGTTTTCAGCTGTCTTTAGGGAGGGGGAGATAATGTCACCTCCAGTGCAAGGGGACTTAAAATTCTGAACTCTGTCTCCCTTCTCATTCCTACCATTTCAGGCTTTTCAAATAGCTGAGATTATGCTTAGTGCATGGGAATTACCCTTGCATCAAATGGGAAAGGCAAAGTGAGGCAATATATTCTGTTTTCTCAGAACCAGAGCCCTTGAAATAAGTTTTTTTGTTGTTGTTGTTTCAGCGAAGTGTCTTAGTGATGTAACAATACTGAACTTTTTTTTTCAAAGAAAATAAAAGGAAAATTTTTTGAGGAAATGTTATTATTAATTTATATACCATATGTAAAATTCTTGAAACTGAACATTGTCTAGGATTTTATTTTGAAGAGGAACAGATTAATGCCATAGCTAAGATTGTAGTCTTAGCTGGGACTCATTCATTCCGTGCTTGTTTGCTCTGTGCCTTAGTTTCTGTATGTGTAAACTTGGATAATTATAATACCTGTATCTAAGCATTGTTATAAAGAAGATACCTGAAAATACATAAAATAAGGCAGAGTAGTACTTAGCAAATATTAAGCACTTTATGTGGAGCTCTGGTA
>NW_006929817.1:0-2999 GCF_000298275.1 Orycteropus afer afer
TGGGAGGAGGTAACTATGGGGAGGAAGTGGGAGGGGAGCTGCTGCATTGTAAATTTTGGTCAATGACATGAGACAAAGTATATGTGAACTGCTGCATGAAAAGTGAATTTACTCTGTAAACCTTCACCCAAATCCTAATAAAAAAAAAGTAAATAAATAAATAAAAAATAAAGTCTTTAACACCCAAGAGGAGAAAGCGGATGCAGATAGGGAAGCCAGGACCTGCCAGAGGGCCACCTTGCAGGCCAATGCCTTGCTAGTGGCCCTGAAGCCAACACATAGTGACAGAAGACCTCCTTCTTCAGCAACTCCCCGATCCTGCTTCAAGTGCGGTAAGGAAAGGCATTGGGCCAGATCCTGCCCTCAGCCCTGATCGGCTGGATCCCAACCACCCCCCGGCCCATGTCCAGCATGTAGTTTAAATGGACATTGGAAGAGTGACTGTTTCTCTGTGTCAAAACATGGAGGGCCATCCTCCCCATCCATTAACCCACTGTCGACAATCTTGGGCCTGGCCACTGATGACTGAAGGAGGCTGGACTCAACAACCCTGATCACTCTCGCTGAGCCCAGGGTCACTATCAAAGTAGCAGGTAAGTTAATCTCCTTTTTGATTGATACGGGGGCTACCTATTCTCTACTCCCCTCCTTCTCAGGACCATGTTTCCCTTCCTCAGTCTCCATTATGGGAATTAACAGGCAACCCTCAAACCACCCCCCTACAACAAGCCCCATCACCTGCTTAATAAACAACAGAATTCTCTCACACTCATTTCTTGTTATACCAACTTGCCCTACCCCCATTTTAGGATGAAATTTCCTCACAAAAATCAAGACCACTTTAACCTGGACTCAAGATCACTCTGCCTCTCTTCTACTATCACTGACTACTACCTCTTCACAGACACCAACTTTCCTCGTGTCCCCTGACCTTGTTAATCCACACATATGGTATACCTCTTCCCCATCCATTACCTCTCATCACCCTCCTATTATAGTACGTTTAAAAAACCCTACACTGTTCCCATCCAAACCCCAATTTCCTATCTTTCGCACACACCGGCAGAGCCTAAAACCTCTTATACAGCATTTTTTATCTAAGAAACTCTTAATCTCCACTCAATCCCCTTATAACCTCCCTATCCGACCAGTGCAAGCAGAACAAATATTGCAAGTTCTATTCACAGACCCTCGAAAACACACACCAACCCCTTCCTTTTCCTAACTCCACTACAAAGTATAACCAATATCTCTCATTGTTTCTTATATACTTCCCTAATTCGACCCTTATTAACCACTGTTCCCATAAACATGACTTCTTTTTCATCCTCCACCTCCTACCAAAAACAACACAACCTACCCTTCCTTATTACCCTCATTAATTCCTCTTTACCACCTGTATACTTCCTCCCCAATTCTACTCTTAACTGTACACACTATTTATCTATAAATAGTACCATACACCCTAACAATAACCATACCTTCTTTTAGTGTAATAGTACAACAACTCCTTACATAAATTCTTCCACAGAAAATCCATACCTCCTAGTAACTATCATTCCTCAACTTACACTCTACACAGAAACTGAATTCTTTATCTTTTCTACACTAACCCAGAAAAAAAAAAAAAAAAAAAACAGCTTTCCTTCCTATCATAATTAATCTTTCTCTAACCTCTACCACCCTGTCTGTTGAAACACAGTCACGTCAACACGAGAACTAGAAAATCAGTTACAGCTCCTAATAAAAACCACAGCAGACTCTCTAACCGCCCTACAACACCAACTAACCTCTCTAGCTCAAGTTACTTTACAGAACCGACAAACCCTTGACCTACTAACAGCCAAAACTGAAAAAAACATACGTCTTCCTCAGAGAAAAGTATTACTGCTATATCAACAAATCTAGCCTCATAGAAAAGATATTAACACCTGAGTAAAGACCTACGCAAAAAAAAAAAAAAAAAAAAAATCAACAACTCCCCATTCATGTGATTTCAGTTTCCATTAACTGCCTGGCTACTTCCCCTCATAAACCCATTTATACTAATTACCATCTTCTTTCTCTCTGCCCCTTACCTCCTCAAGTTTCTCTGAAGCCGACTTGAAGAAATATCTTGGGTCACAGTGAATCAACTTCTCCTACATCCTTACACCAAGTTGCCAACTGATGACCCCAGCTTTTCAGACTCCAACCTATGAAACCCCTCTCTCCCTCTCCGACCCCATTCAGCAGGAAGAAGCTAAGAGGATGAGATCGCTCTTTATCCATTAAAAGAGGTTGGAATGTTGTTGTTGTTATATGCCATCGAGTCGGCCCCGACTCATAGCGACCCCTCCTTGGGTTACCGAGGCAGTATCACTATGGAAGTAGGATTGCCTAACCTTCCTTCTGAGGAGTGGCTGGTGGGTTTGAACCGCCAGCCTTCTGGGTAGCAGTCAAGTGCCTTAGGCACTATGCTACCAGAGTTACACCGGAGTAAACTCAAGCCACCAACATTTCAGTTGGCAGCTTCCTCCAGGTGTCAGGCCCTGATGAGACAGCCTGATAAGACAACCTAGGTGGCAGAACCCGCCCAGGCTGGAAAGTCCCATGTGATGATAAACTTCCTCCTGTGAAACTCCCTCATGCTAATTAGGTACAGACCCATGCCAACAGCTAATTGGACCCCGCCATTTCCTTAGTGTCCCCACTTAGGTCCTTTTCAAGACTATAAACCCTACCTTCCCCAGCCAGGCAGCGCAACTTCTCAGGCCCCTCTCAGAGATACATGAACCTCACCCGGCCCCTCTTGGGGACCTGTAAACCTCGCCTGGAAGTGCAGAATAAAAACTTCTCTTTAACCTCACTTTTGTGCGTCCTCTTCTCCTTACCGTGACCTTACAATATCTTTTTCCAACCTTTGATTTTTAGTCTATTTTTGTCTTCATCTCTAAGGTGTGTCTCTTGGAGGCAGCATATTGATGGGTTGTGTTTTCTTATCCAATCTGCAACTCTCC
>NW_006929817.1:3965-4654 GCF_000298275.1 Orycteropus afer afer
TATTAATCTTTTGGATTTCTATCTGTAGATTTAGAATCATTTCAAATTTTTCATTTAATTTGTCATTTTGTTCTTGTATTTTCTTCCAAATTTCTTCAAAGTTTTTTTTTTTCTGTGTTTTCTTTGGTCTGTCTCTCAATCCTTTGAAGATACCTAAATATAATTCTTTTGAATACCTTATCAGGGAGTTCCAATGCTGCTTCTTCCTCAGGAATGTGTTCTGGGTCTGTATCCTGTTCCCTTGTTTCTACCACTTTATCTTGCTCCTTTGTGTGGACTGTGACGGTCTGTTGTCTCCGAGGCATCGTGGTATTGTATTAAGATCTCTGTTAATTGTTTGTGAAGAGGAGCCAATGGTAATTCAGACTCTTCTTGGTGTTATTTTGTTGTTGGCCCATTGATGGAGAAGGAGGTGCTGACTCTTGCTCAGTAAGTGAAGTTGCAGGAGGTGTGGGTGTACTTGTATCTTATGGAGACAGTTGCTGTCTCCCACTCAGTTAGAGAAAAATTACAATTGAATAACCATCAAAAAACTAAAAGCACATGCACAAAAAATACACCATGTAATCACACAAGAACAGTAACCCAAAAAAAAAAAAAAGGGGGGGGGGAAGAAGAAGAAAACTAGAAAACTTGAAATATCTGAGGATAGGGCACTAAGCAAAAAAAGATAGGGAAGGAGAATAATG
>NW_006929818.1:0-588 GCF_000298275.1 Orycteropus afer afer
TTCTCAGTGAAGTCTTCTGTGATTACTCTGTTATGAATTGAATTGTATCGATCCAATATATGTGTTGAATTCCTAACCCTCTGACCTCTGTATCTATGAGTAACATCCTGTTTCAAAATAAGGTTTTCCTTTTGTTATGCTAATCGCAGTATACCACGATAAAGTGGACCCTAAACCCAATCACTTCTGAGTTTGTCTGTCTGTGTTAGGTAAACTTAAAATGCCTAATTATCAAGTATACATTCCAAAGCTAATGAGATCATTGGGCGTCAAAAACTCAGTCATGAGATTTTGATTTAGAGCGGTAAGAACAAACATGTTGTTGTTACTTGCCATCATGTTGGACCGACTCATAGCGACCCCTCCTCGGGTTTCCCAGGCAGTATCACTACGGAAGTAGATTGCCCCATCTTCCTTCTGATGAACAAACGTAGAATGAATCTAAAAAAAGACGATATCCACTGTACTAAAGACCTTTTGCACTAAACTTCTGTCTTTTTTAAAACCATGACTGTCTCCTCTGCTGCTTTTTATCCTGGCTTATCCATTACTTTATACTTTTATTATCCTCCAACCAAAAGCCAAACT
>NW_006929818.1:3933-5379 GCF_000298275.1 Orycteropus afer afer
TTTTTGAAATTATGTATCTACAGTAGACAAAATGAAATACTAAAATGATTCCCAGCAAACTGGACATGATAAAAAGTATAAAAGATACAAAAAAGTATCTCAAATAAGAACAGATGGATTTAATATTAGACAAATGTTAAAGATGAATTAGTAAAATAGAACATGAGTTATGATACATATCTAGAATAGCAAAGAGATATAAGGGTGGTAATGCAAAAAAATTTACAGAGTGATGTAGTAGAGTGAAAATATATGTGAACTGTAAGTCAGATAGTAAAACATATTGAGAAAAGAGTGAGGGAGTATTTGTTGTTGTTGTTATGTGCTGTCGAGTTGGACCCGACTCGTAGTGACCCCTCCTTGGGTTGCCGAGGCAGTATCAACTACGGAAGCAGACTGCCCAACCTTCCTTCCGAGGAGTGGCTGGTGGATTTGAACCATCAGCCTCCTGGTTAGCAGTCACGTGCCTTAGGCACTATACTACCAGAGGTCCTGAGGGAATATTTATGGGGAAAAAAAGAAAAAGGCCAAACATTTTGTGAAATTACCCAAAAAACTTGTCAAATATTCTATCAGCAAAAAAAGTTTGAAAAAAAAAAAATACAAAGAAATCCACATTAAAGAGGATATTACAGATATAAACAAAAGGAAAGGATATATTACCTTTAAAATAGTAACATTAAAATTGACAGCTGACATCTCAAACAAAAGGTAGAAGTCAGGAAACAAAAATACAGTATTTCCATAAGTATTGCAGAAAGAACAAACAAGAAGAAGAGCTAAGTTAGAATTCTGTAACTTCAAAATAACTTTTAAAACAAGATGAAATAGAGCCATCTTTAGGCAAAAAAAGGAAAGAAAAGAAAAATTGACAGCATTTCTCTCTGAAAAAAAAATATCAAAGAAAGTGTCAAAGTTTTCTGTCAAGCATGAGTATAATTGTTACAGATGGTAATTTAGAGATCCAGAGAGGGATGTGTAACAATGATATAGTAAATATGCACAAGCATTGAAATGATATTGACTGCAAAGCGATAATCATAATGCACAGAAGGTTTAAACTTCATAAGATGTACAATGCACCACCAAATTCATATGTCAGAAAGTGGATAACTGTTCTAAGATTCATTCATTACCAAGAGTAGGTATTACTGCTGATAGATGTTAGACATTGAAAAGTTATGTGGGGATCTCTATGACAATGATGAAAATAAGTGTAAAATAATGTATAAATTCAAAGCAAATGGGGTAAGCCTTCATGATAATAAAAAATAATCCCAAAGTGGAGTCATTGACACAACAATGGTTCACAGGTCAGGTGGAAGTAAAAGGTAGTAAACATAGGATAATACATTAAGTAGAAAAAAAAAATGTAACTCTCTTAAGCATGTGTTCCATCTATTTTAAAAAGCAGCCTATTTAAAAGAGTATAGCTATCAGATTGAT
>NW_006929819.1:0-545 GCF_000298275.1 Orycteropus afer afer
CCCCTAGAAATTTCACTGAGGTGGAAGGTGCTTGAATTTTTGTTGGGTTAATTTCCCAACCTCTAGCACGCATATGTCTCACCAATAAGTCTAGACTCATCGATACTTCTTCTTTACTGGGACCAATCAGTATAATGTCATCAATATAATGGACCAGTGTGATGTCTTGTGGAAGGGAAAGGCAATCAAGATCCCTACGGACTAAATTGTGACATAGTGCTGGGGAGCTGATATACGCCTGAGGAAGGACTGAGAATGTATACTGTTGTCCTTGCCAGCTGAAGGCAAACTGCTTCTGATGATCCTTTGAAATTGGTATTGAGGAAAAAAGCACTGGCCAGATCAATAGCTGCATACCAAGTACCAGGAGATGTACTAATTTGCTCAAGCAATAAAACCACATCAGGAGCAGCAGCTGCAATTGGAGTCACCACCTGATTAAGTTTACGATAATCTACTGTCATTCTCCAAGATCCACCTGTTTTTCGCACACGCCAAATAGGTGAATTGAATGGGGATGTGGTGGGAATCACCACCCCTGCATC
>NW_006929819.1:1755-2389 GCF_000298275.1 Orycteropus afer afer
TTCCATGGCCTCTGCCTCACACAATAACCCTGCAGGACTGGTTTGGCTAGTCCCCTCAAGCTGAGGGGGACGGGATAATGGTTTTACAGTAATCTTTTCAGATGGGAGGGATTCAACAGAATTCACAGGCTCCATATCCTGATCTTCCTGATCATCTGTCCATATGTCCCCATTCCAGGTTACAGGATCCTATTTATTTTCCAATCCATGCCCTCACTTTAACGGCAGACATAGTTCTGGGTTGGCAATTGAGCTGGCATTGTAAATCACCCACTCTTACAATAAGACTCTGGATTTGGGTTTCAGCTATGTCAGCTCTGGTAGTAGAAGCTATAAGGCTTTCTTTCAGAGCAAGCTGGAAGCACTGAGGTCATTCATGTGGCAGTTAAGCGAGACTCAGCAGCTTTGAGCCCATCTTGCTCCTTCACCAATTTATCCAGTGTAAGTAGGACCAACCAACAAGATTCCCTATACTCCTCATTCTGACAAAACTGCAGAAAAGTATCAAATATCCGATCACCCAGAGCATCACTTCTCACAAGTACCTGATCTATTGTTGGTGCTATTTCATGTATTAATTTTGCCACCTCACACCACGGATTAGTAGGGCTCTCTTTACTAGCAGATGCAGAGT
>NW_006929819.1:2678-3967 GCF_000298275.1 Orycteropus afer afer
TAGCAGATGCAGAGTCACTAGTGTCATCAAAATTAATCAAACTGGAGAACCAATCTAGGAAGCCCATCCTTATGATTTTGTCTCTCTAGAACCACTCTCGGTACCAAATGTGTTAGATTGGGTTCTCTAGAGAAACACAAAAACCAGCAAAGCATATATATATAGAGAGAGAGAGAGAGAAATTTATCTTAGGAAAATGGCTCACAAACGTATAGAAGCCAGCAAGTCCAAAGTCCCTGGAGGAAACGTCGGGCTGGTGGCAGCCTTAGCTTCCACAAGTGCAGGGGGCCGAGAAATTCAAGGCTGTCAGGCAATACACTAGTTGTTCACTCCAATGAAAGACAAACCCAAGATCTCCAGGCCAAGCGATGGGATGCTCACTCATGTTTGTAGACAGCACACCAGGGTTCTAATCCCTCAAAGAATGTCTCTCTTCCCAGGAGGTCCTTGAATAGCTTGGAAGCAGGCCACACCCCTAGGGAAACTCCCCTTGGGCAGACTGGCCACTCAGAGCACAGTCATCCAATCCCATCATGGAACAACCACACAGAACTGGGATCCAGCCAAGTTGACACACAGCTCCAACCATCACAACAACATACCAAAATCTTTGGGACACAGCAAAAGCAGTGATCAGAGGCCAATTTAGAGCAATCAAAGCACACATCAAAAAAGAAGAAAGAGCCAAAACCAACACTTTAAACCAACATCTCCAACAATTAGAAAAAGAACAGCAAGCCTACAGTCACCAGAAGAAAAGAAATAATCAAGATTCAAGCAGAAATCAAAGAAACAGAAAAGAGAAGGACAATAGAAAAAGTCAACAAGGCCAGAAGTTATTTTTTTAAAAGATCAATAAAATTGGCAAACCACTAGCAAATTTAACAAAGGAAAAGAGGGAGAGAACATGAAAAACATGAATAAGAAACAAAATGGGTAATATCACAACAGAACCAACTGATGTAAAAAGGATAATATCAGGATACTATGAAGAACTGTACTCCAACAAATTTGAAAATCTGGAAGAAATGGACAGATTACTAGATACACACCACTTACCTAAAGTAACACAGAGTGATGTGGAAAAGTTGAATAGATATATAACAAAAGAAGAAATTGAACAAGTCATCAAAAAATTACCAACAACAACAAAAAAAAGTCCTGGCCCAAAGGGTTTCACTGGAGAATTCTATCAAACATTCAAAGAACTGACACAATTCCTATTCAAACTATTCCAAAATATAGAAAAGGATGGAAATCTCTAACTCATTTTATGAAGCAAGCATAAC
>NW_006929819.1:4067-5008 GCF_000298275.1 Orycteropus afer afer
TTGATAAAATCCAACACCCATTCCTGATCAAACCTCTCAGCAAAATAGGAATAGAAGGGACATTCCTCAACATAATAAAGGGCATCTATGCAAAATCAACAACCAACATTATACTCAACGGAGAGAGACTGAAAGCATTCCTCTTGTGAACAGGAACCATACAAGGATGCCCTCTATCATAACTTCTATTCAACATTGTACTGGTAGTCCTAGCCAGGGCCATAAGGCAAGAAAGGGAAATCAAAGGCATCCAAATTGGTAAGGAATAAATCAAACTATCACTATTTGCTCATGATATGATCCTATACCAAGAAAACCCAAGAGAATCAGTCAAAAACCTACTGGAACTAATTGAGAGATTTAGCATCGTGGCAGGATACAAGATCAACATCCAAAAATCAGTTGCATTACTCTATGCCAGCAAAGAGATTGCTGAAAAAAAATAAATAAATAAGGAAATCAGTACCATTTACAATAGCTACCAAAAAAAATTAAATACTTGGGAATAAATCTTACCAGGGACACAAAAGACCTGTACAAAGGAAACTATAAAAAACTACTTCAAGAATCCATAACAGATCTACAAAAATGGAAGAACATCCCATGCTCGTGGATAGGAAGAATGAACATTGTGAAAATAACAATTCCACCCTAAACAATCCACACATTCAATGCAATCCCAATTCAGATCCCATCAACATTTTTTAAGGATATGGAAAAAACCAATCACTAACTTTATATAGAAAGGAAAGAGACATCGGATAAGCAAAGCACTACTGAAGAAGAACAAAGTAGGAGGTCTCACATTTCCGGATCTCAAAACCTACTATACAAACCCAGAAATAGATCCATCGACCTATAGCGAGCTGATCTTTGACAAAGGCCAAAAATCCATTAAATGGGGAAGAGAACGTTTGTTTAATAAATGGTGCTGGCAAAAC
>NW_006929820.1:0-3026 GCF_000298275.1 Orycteropus afer afer
CTATAGAAAAAATCTACAAGATTAGAACTTGATTTTTTTTAAAAAAAATTAATAAAATTGACAAAGCACTGGAAAATTTAACAAAAGAAAAGAAGGATAGAATACAAGTAACACAAATAAGAAACAAATTGGGCAACATCACAACAGAACCAACTGAAATAAAAAGGATAGTATTAGGATACGCTGAAGGACTCTAAAAATTTGAAAATCTAAAGGAATTGGATTGATTTCTAGAAACATACTAATTATCTAAACTAACACAGACTGAGGTGGAAAATTTGAACAGACCCATAACAAAAGAGGAATTGAATAGGTCATAAAAAAAAATTACCACCACCAACAACAAAAAAAGCCCTGGCCCAGATGGTTTCACTGGAGAATTCTACCAAACGTTCAGAGAACTGACACCAATCCTACTGAAACTATTCCAGAACATAGAAAGGGATGGAATCATCCCAAATTCAGTTTATGAAGGAAGCATATAGCAAAACCAAGCAAATTTATCACTAATAAAGAAAACTACAAACTAATATTCCTCATGAATATAGACACAAAAATCTTCAACAAAATCCTAGCCAATAGATTCCAACAACATATCAAAAATATATTATTGACTTTAATATTAAAAAAAAAAACATTATGACTAAGTGGGTTTCAAATAACTATTAGAGTCAGTGCAGCAGGTTTGGAGCAGCTGGGGGAGACCAGGAAGGAAGCGAGCTGGCACAGCGGGTTTGGAGCAGCCAGGGAAGACCAGTAAGTGAGTGGAGCAGTTTGGAACAACTCAGAGAGCTGAACTTGTTTTTCAGTTTGTAGTACTGTGGTGGTTTTGAGTTGCTGTGAGGCTGGAGCCTATGCCACTGGTGTTTCAAATGCCAGCAGGGTTACCCATGGTGGACAAATTTCAAAGAAGATTCCAGACTAAGACAGACTCAGAAGAAGGAAGAGGCCATCTACTTCTCAAAGAACTGGCCAGCGAAAACCTTATGAATAGCAGTGAAACACTTTCTGATATATTACTGGAAAACATTATGAATAGCCCTGAAACATCGTCTGATATACTGCCAGATGATGAGCCCATCAGGTCAGAAGGCACTAAAAATACAACTGGGGAAGAGCTGCCTACTCAGAGTAGAGCCAAACTTAAGGATGTTGATAGAGTAAAGCTTTTGGGTCCTCCAATTGCTGATGTGGCATGACTAAAGATGAGAAGAAACAGCTGCAAACATCCATTAATAATTGAAACATGGAATGTATGAAGTATGGACCTAGGAAAATTGGAAGTTGTTGAAAATGATACAGAACACATAAAGATCGATATCCTAGGCATTAGTGAGCTGAAATGGACTGGTTTTGGCTATTTTGAATCAGACAATCACATGATCTACTATGCCAGGAATGACAAAGTGGAGAAGAATGGCGTGACATCCATCATAACAAAGAATGTATCAACATTTGTTCTGAAGTACAATTCTGCCAGTGACAGGATAATATCCATATGCCTACAAGGATGACAAGTTAATACTACTGATATTCAAATTTATGCACCAACCACCAAAGTCAAAGACGAGGAAATTAAAGATTTTTACCAACTTCTGCAGTCTGAAATTGACCAAACATGAGATCAAGATGTGTTGATTATCACTGGTGTTTGGAATGTAAAAGTTGGAAATAAAGAAGATTCACTGGTAGTTGGAAAATATGGCCATGGTGATAGAAATAATGCTGGAGATTGCATGACAGAATTTTACAAGACCAATGGTATATTCATTGCAAATACCTTTTTCCAACAACACAAACAGTGGCTAGAAATGTGGACTTCAACAGATGGGGTACACTGGAATCAGTTCAACCACATCTGTGAAAAGAGGTGCTGGAGAAGCTCAATATCTTCAGCTAAAACAAGTCCAGGAGCTGATTGTGGAACAGACCATCAACAGCTTATATGGAAGTTCAAGTTGAAGCTGAAGACAATTAAAACAAGTCCATGAGAGCCAAAATATGACCTTGGTTATATCCCTCCTGAATATACAGACCATCTGAGGAATAGATTTGATGCACTGAACATCAATGACCAAAAGCCAGAGGAATTACGGGATGACATCAAGAACATCATCCATGAAGAAAGCAAAAGGTCATTAAAAAGACAGAAAAGGAAGAAAAGACCAAAATGGACATCAGAAGAGAATCTGAAACTTGCCATTGAATGGAGAGTAGCTAAAGCAAATGGAAGAAATAACAAGACAAAAGAACTGAACAGAAGATTTCAAAGAGCAGCTCAAGAAGACAAAGTCAATTATTATAATGAAATATGCAAAGACCTAGAATTAGAAAAACAAAAGGGAAGAACATGTTTGGCATTTCTCAAGCTGAAAAAACTGAAGAAAAATTATAAGCCTCAAGTCACAATATTGAAAGATTCTGTGGACAATATATTGAATGATGTAGGAAACACCAAAAAAAGATGGAAGGAATACACAGTCACTGTACCAAAAAGAATTGGTCAATGTTCATCATTTCAAGAGGTGTAATATGATCAAGAACCAATGGTATAGATGGAAGAAGTCAAAGCTGCACTGAAGGAATTGGTGAAAACAAGGCTTCAGGAATTGACAAAATACCTATTGAGATGTTTCAACAAATTAATCCTGTACTAGAGGCACTCACTCAGCTATGTCAAGAAATTTGGAAGACAGCTACCTGACCAACTGACTGGAAGAGAGCCAAATGTGTACAGATTCCAAAGAGAGGTGATCCCATGGAATGTGGAAATTATTGAATAATATCACATGCAAGTAAAATCTTGCTGAAGATCATTCAAAAATGGTTACAGCAGTATATTGACAGAGAACTTCCAGAAATGCAAGATGGATTCAGAAGAGGACATGGAACGAGGGATGTCATTGCTGATGTCAGGTGGATCTTGTCTGAAAGCAAAGGATACCAGAAAGATGTTTACTTGTGTTTTATTGACTATGCAAAAGCATTTGATTGTGTGGATCATAACAAATTGTGGATAACATTGA
>NW_006929820.1:3781-4766 GCF_000298275.1 Orycteropus afer afer
GAGAATAGCCAGACTTTGTCTCACCTATTTTGGTCATGTTGTAAGAAGGGACCATTCCCTGGAGGATATCATGCTTGGTAAAGTGGAGGGTCAATGAAAAAGGGGAAGGCCCTCAATAAGATGGATTGACATAGGGGCTGCAACAAAGGGCTCAGGTATGTTAAGATTCATGAGGCTGGCACAGGACTGGGCAGTGTTTCATTGTATTGTACATAAGGTTCCTATGAGTCAGAGATGACTCATCAGCACCTAAAAACAAGCAGAGCTCATACCATATATGCAAGGATCATTCAACATTAGAAAAATAATCAACGTCATCCACCACATAAATTTAAAAAAACAAGGAAATGAACCACATGATCATATCAATAGATGCAGAAAAGGCATTTGATAAAATTCAACACCCATTCCTGATCAAGACTCTCAGCAAAATAGGAATAGAAGGGAAATTTCTCAACATAAAAATGGGCATATACGCAAAACCAACAGCCAACTGTACCAAAAAGCCAACACTGTTCTCAATCAAGAGAGAATGAACCCATTGCCTTTCCAAACAGGAACCAGGCAAAGATGCCCTCTATCACTACTTCTATTCAAGATTGTATTAGAAGCCCTAGCCAAGGCAATAAGGCAAGAAAAGGAAATCAAAGGCATCCAAATTGGTAAAGAAGAAGTAAAACTATCCCTATTTGCTGATTATATGATCCTATACATAGAAAACCTAAGAGACTCACCAAGAAAACTACTGGAACTAACTGAGAAATTTAGCATAGTGGCAGGATACAGGATCAACATACAAAAATCCTCACAACTGGACCAAAATCAGTTGGATTCCTCAAAGAGATTGCTGAAAAGGAAATAAGGAAATAAATACCATTTACAATAGTGAGTACGTGAGGAGGGGAAACTCAGGGACGCCCAAAGAAGCAGGCCAGAAGAGCAGGAGAAAGGGGATTAAAAGACAGGAAGCCAGACAGAGGAACAG
>NW_006929821.1:0-3779 GCF_000298275.1 Orycteropus afer afer
CCATGACAAGAACAGATATATGCATGCCCATGTTCATCGCAGCACTATTTACAATAGCCAAAAGATGGAAATAACCTACGTGTTCATCAACTGAGGAATGAATAACCAAACTATGGTACATACACAGAATGGAATATTATGCAACGCTAAAGAATACTGTAGAATCTGCAAAATACCGCATAATGTGAATGAACTTGGAGGACATTATGCTGAGTGAAATAAGTCAATCACAAAAGGACAAATATTGTATTAGTCTGTGATTGTAAAAGTTAAGGAAAGGCTTATCTATAGAAGAAAATTTTCTTTGTTGGTAACCAGGGGTGGGAGGGGAGGGAAGGGAATGCTGTTAGATAGATAGGGATAAGGAGTGATTTGGGTGAAGAGAAGGGCAACATACCAAATCTCTCTGACTCATATGACAGCACTGAGGATGATAAAGACATAGAGAGGTACATGGGAGTTATAGACAACAAATATGAACCCTTTTGTACATAGAGTACTGCATTGTCAGTGAAGGCAAACATAGGTATATGGATGGATAGAAGAGTGGACAGGCTAAAAGATTAGGTATGTCTATGAAATGAGGAGTGTATCCAAGTACATATATAGGGTTGGCCGACAATGGTCCTACAAGTTTATGTGAGTGATCAGAATTCCCATGTGTATAGTAGAGCTAATAAGGGGCAAGGTTGAGGTCACTGCTTGGTCACAGCCAGCTACCCAGAGGGACTGAGTATTTGAACCTGTGGGCTTCGGACCATAGTCACAGGGGACATCAAGATCAAATGGCATAACATACTATACAAAACATTGTTCCACCTCCTACTTTGGCAAGTAGCGATTGGGATCTTAAAAGCTAGCAAGCTGCCATCTAGATGCAACGATGGGTCTCTCCTCATCCAAAGCAAAGAAGAATGAAGAAAACCAAAATTCATGGAAACAATTAGTCCTAGCAACTGGTACACCATCTGATCTTTAGCCTATACAACTATGAGAGCAAAAGAACTAGATGGTGCCCGGCTACCACTGTCATCCACTTAAAAGGGGATCTATGTAGGAGATCCTTGATAGAGAGGGAGAAAAATGTAGAATAAAACTCAAAATCATTGGAGGAAAAAAAGGGGGGACCAGGTTTGCTGGTCCGACAGAGCTGGGTAGAACCACTGAGACAATGGCCCCTAGCTGCCCTTTGGGTCTGGAATTGAATCCACACCTGTGGTTTCCAGCCAAACAAAAGACAGGCATGTGAGTTGAACATTTACCTCAAGTAGATACACTCCTTGGAGAGAATAATGATGGGAGAAAGAAGGGCTGCTTATACACAGGGAGACAGCTCACGGGGCAGGAGCCCATGAGGGGTGGACACTGGGAAGAGGTAATTGTGGGGAGGAGGTGGGAAGGGAGCTGTTGGATTATGGTAAACTGTGGTCAATGTCATGAGACAAAGTGCATGTGAATTGCTGTATGGAAAGTGAATTTGCTCTGTAAACCTTCATCCAAATCACAATAAAAAATAAATTAAAATAATAATGTTTTATAGGAAAAAAAAAAAAAAGTCACAATGCATCAGAGACAACAGAGCATCACAGTCCACACAAAGCAGCAAGATAAAGCAGGAGAAACAACGGACCAGGATACAGACCCAAATCACATCCCTGAAGAAGTGAAGAAGCAGCAGCATTGGAACTCCCTGATAAGGAATTCAAAAGAATTATATTTAGGGGTCTTCAAAGGACTGAGAGACAGATCATGGAAAACAAAGACAAAACCCTAGAACATTTCTGGAAGAAAATACAAGAATAAAATGACAAAACAAATGAAAAATTAGAAATGATTCTAAATCTACAGATAGAAATCCAGAAGGTTAATACTAAATTGTCAGAAATAGATAACACATTGAAAAGGCAAAGGAGTAGAACTGATGCAATGGAAGACAGAATTAATGAGACCAAAGACAAATACCTGTATACTTTTTTGGAAAGGGATCAGTCAGAAAAAAGATCAAAACAAAATGAAGAAAGCCTAAGATACCATCAAAAGAAATAACATACATGTCATTGTCATTCCAGAACAGGAAGAGAAAAATGAAACCATTGAGAAAATTGTCCAAGATTTGTTGGAGGACAACTTCGCTGATATGAGGAAAGATGAGAATATATCTATTCAGGAATTCCAACGAACCCCAAACAGGATAGACTCCAAAAGAAAAACACCAGGACATATCATCACCAAACTCAACAAAACCAAAGACAAAGAAAGAATCATGAGAGCAGGGGTTCCGGCAAGATGGCGGACAAGG
The DNA here is from genome assembly GCF_000298275.1 of Orycteropus afer afer. Lineage (NCBI taxonomy): Eukaryota > Metazoa > Chordata > Mammalia > Tubulidentata > Orycteropodidae > Orycteropus > Orycteropus afer. The sequence goes on from NW_006929821.1 coordinate 2,300, forward strand.
CAGAAAGACTGCACAGATCCTCTTCAACAAAGAAAAGGGAAACCAATTAACATAGATACAGAAGATAATCTTGGACCCCTGAGCCTTGAAGGGAAGGATATAGAAGTGGACTAAACCCCAACTAGCAGAACAATTTGTGTGCAAATACCAAAAAAAGGAGACATACGGAGTTGTGGTCTGGCCGCGATCCTGAGTGATCCTGATGGCACAGACAGCTTGGAGATTCCCAAGTGGTGGTGGTGGTTGTTGTTGTTATGTGCCGTCGAGTCAGACCCGACTCATAGCGACCCCTCCTTGGGTTTCTGAGGCAGTATCACTATGGAAGTAGGATTGCCCAACCTTCCTTCCGAGGATTGGCTGGTGGGTTTGAACTGCCAGCCTTCTGGGTGGTAGGACCTACGAATTAACCTAAAAATCACCCTGCTAGCCAGGGACTACAGGGAGGACTGTGCACAGTGGCTGGGGAACAAATGGAGAAGGTGGAGAGAAAGGTGGGCTAAACTGTGGACTTTTGCCGGTCTGGAGAGAACCGCCATTTTGAAGGATTTAAAAGCTGCTTGACTATTTTGGATATTTAAAGAGATAGCACTCTCGCAGATTCCAGGGGCTTAAGAACACATTCTGCTTTCCAGCAACCCCAAGGACAATCAGGACCTGCAAAACTGAAAAGGTACAACATTCCTCTTATTAATCTTATACCCCACACCCTCTTGGTGAAAGGAGGTGTGGCCTATGGTAACTACATCACAGTCTGTGTGCTCAGACCGAGCCTGGGTGCCCTGCCCTGTACGCCACCGATTTTTTTTCCCACTTTTTATATTTTTATTTTTATTATTTTCTTTTTTGCCTTCTCTTTTCTGGTGATTAGTTTGCTTGCATTTGTCTGTTTTAAAACAACTAATATTATTAATACTTTTGTCCTTTTTATTATTATTCTTAATGTTCCCCTAACAGGTCCTAGTTTTCAGCATTTTTCTTTTCCCTGAACCTAGTTGAACATTTTTTTTAAGTTTCTTTTTTATTTTTTCTTTTCCCCATTTTTTTCTAATGATTAACCCTGTTCCTTCCTTTTCTTTCTGTATTTTTCCCATTTCTTTTCTGAATTTATTATTCTCCTTCCCTAATATTTTTTTCTTAGTGCCTTATCCCCAGATATTGCAGGTTTTTCTTCTTTTCTCCCTTTTTTATTTTTTGATTACTGTTCCTGTGTGATTACATAGTGTGTTTTTCGTTCATGGGCTTTTATTTTTTTGATGGTTTTTCAATTGTAATTTGTGTCTGAATGGGAGACAACAAGAGTTCCCATAAGACACAACTACACCCACACCTCCTGCAACTTCACTTACTGAGCGAGAGCGACTACCTCCTTCTCCACCAGTAGGCCAATGATAAAAAACCTCCAAGAAGAGCCTGAATCACCCTTGGCTGCTCTTCACAAACAGTTAACAGAGATCTAAATACAACAATGCCATGAAGCCTA
>NW_006929821.1:4259-4797 GCF_000298275.1 Orycteropus afer afer
AACCACTGAGAAAATTGTCCAAGATTTGCTGGAGGAGAACTTCCCTGATATGATGAAAGATGAGAATATATCCATTCAGGAAGTCCAACGTATCCCAAACATGATAGGCCCCAAAAGAAAATCATCAAGACACATCATCATCAAACTCATCAAAACCAAAGACAAAGACAGAATCCAGAAAGTAGCACGGGAAAAACAAAAAGTTACCTACAAAGGACAGGCAGTAAGAATAAGCTCTGATTTCTCAGCAGAAACCAAGCAAGCGAGAAGGCAGTGGGATGGTATATATAAAACCCTGAAAGAGAAAAATTTTCAACCAAGAATTATATACCCAGCAAAATTGTTCCTCAAATATCATGATGAAATAAGCAGATATCCAGATAAGCAGAAACTAAGGGAATTTGTTAAAACCAGACCAACCTTATAAGACATGCTAAAGGGTGTCCTTTGAACAGAGAACCAAAAATAGCAAATAACAACTGAACATTACTACACAAGATGACAGAAACCACAGCTATGGACATATCCAAAGTAAAAT
>NW_006929822.1:0-1944 GCF_000298275.1 Orycteropus afer afer
ATATGTGAACTGCTGTATGAAAAGTGAATTTACTCTGTAAATCTTCACCCAAATCCTAAAAAAAAAAAAAAAAGTATTAATAATACACATAAAGTGCTTATGACAGTGCAGAGCACATAGTAAGTACTATAGAAGTATGTGTTATGGTTGTATTATTAAAATTCAGGGGCAAATGCATGGTTAGGTATATACTTACATCATTCAGAGAGATATATTCACTGTCAGTTGTTCATGAAAGCTTCCTGGTTGAGGGGAGATTTAAATTCAATTCTGAGATTCCCTAAGAGTGTTCAAAATGTATTGGGCTTCTGCCTGGACTTTATGACTGGTTTGACATCCCCAAGGTCTTCACCTGTCTCACCAAGGTGACCACAACACAATTCATCCAGCTATGTCTTCTGGAAGCCAATGAAGTACAGGGAGAACTGTCTTAAATGCAACTTAGTTAAGGGAGACACCACGTTAGAGCTGAATCATTTTGCAAGGATTTGGCACATCTATAGTTACTGGCTGATGATATGGAGAAGAGTTAGTTTCCTTTGAAACCAGCTCCAATCCCATACTTTTTATGCGTAAACTAAAGGCAATAGCCACTACTTGTCTGTCAGTTTGTTGTACTGTGGTGGTCTACATGTTGCTATGATGCTGGAAGCTATGCCACCAGTATTTCAAATATCAGCAGAGTCACCCATGGTGCACAGATTTCAGTAGAACTTCTAGACTTAAGACAGACTAGGAAGAAAAACTTGATGATCTACTTCTAAAAATTAACCAATTAACACCCTATGGATCACAACAGAACACTGTCCAATTTAGTGCTGGAAGATGAATCCCCTAGGTTGGGAGGCACTCAAAATACACAGTGGTCACAAAAATGGACTTATCCACCAATGATCATGAAGGTGGCATAGGACTGGGCAACATTTGTTTCTGTTGTACATGGGATCACTATGATTCAGAACTGACTTGATTGGCAACTAACAACCATAGACAACAGAGCAGTTCACAGTGAGAGTAATTATTCACAGACAGCAGCTGTCCAGAGTTCCAAAACCTCAGTCCCAGTGTTTCCAGGGCCTGGGTTCTCAGGACTTAACCATAAGAGAGAGAGTCCCTCTTACTCCATCATAAAGGGCTTCAGCATCTGATCTTGGTGATACTGAAAGTCATGCATGCATCTATCCAAAAGACAGAGCCATAGTCAAGTCTAGTCTTTAATTTTGTTCACACTTGTTTTTGTTGTTAGTTGCCGTCGAATTGCTTCTGACTCATAGTGACCCCATGCACAGCAGAAGGAAACACCACCCAATCCCGCACCAGCTCCATGATCCTTGCTATACTTGAGCCCATTGTCACAGCCACCATGTCAGTCCATCTCTTTGAAGGCCTTCCCCTCTTTTGTTGACCCTCCACCTTACCAAGCATGACATCCTTCTCCAGGGAATGGTCCCCTCTGACAACATGACCAAAGTAGGTGAGACGAAGTCTGGCCATCCTCTCTTTCAAGGAGCATCTAAGCCTCACTTCCTCCAGGACAGATCTGTTGGTTCTTTTGGCAGTCCATGGTACCTTCAGCATTCTTCACCAGCACCACAATTTAAAAGCTGAACTCTTCTTCGGTCTTTCTTATTCATTGTCCAGCTCTCACATGCATACCAGGTGATTGGAAATATCATGGCGTGTCAGGAGCACCTTAGTCCTCAAGAAGACATCCTTGCTCCTCAGCACTTGAAAGAGTTCCTTCACAGCCGACCTACCCAGTGCTACACGTCATCTAGTGTCCTGACTGCTGCTTCCATTGGCCTTGATTGTAGAACCAAGCAACGTGAATTCTGTCACAACCTCAATCTTCTCTCCATTTATTGTGATGCTGCTCATTGGTCCAGTTGTGAGGATTTTTGTCTTCTTTATATTGAGATGTAATCCATACTGCAGACTGTGTTC
>NW_006929822.1:4439-4930 GCF_000298275.1 Orycteropus afer afer
CACAGTAGGACAACTGACAGACAAGTCTGTCTCGCTGTTGGAAACCTCTCCTACCACCCTTACCTGCATCCCTGTGGCTGACTCCTCCTCTGTCCTGCTTCCTGGGCCTCTTCCTCCCCTTTCTCCTGCTCTTCTGCCCTGGGTTCCCTCTCCTCATCTGGCTCCCTGCAGTTGACTCCTCCATCTGTTCCTATCCCCTTTGCCTTTTCTGTTCTCTCCCTGCCTTCCTGCCTCGCTCCTTGTAGGGCATTTTCTCAGTTCCCTCTCTTCACCTGGGTCCCTGCAGCTGACTCCTCGATTTGTTCTGGTCCCATTTGCCTTTTTTGTCCTCTCCCTGCTTCCCGCCTCACTGCCTGTTCTTAGGTCCCTTTTTTTTGTCCTCTCCCTGCTTCCCACCTCACTGCTTGTTCTTAGGTTCCTGGAATCCGGATGAGAATGCTATCACTTTAAAATCCAAAATGGTTGCCACTTGTAAACATTCAAAATGGCTG
>NW_006929823.1:0-1707 GCF_000298275.1 Orycteropus afer afer
TATGTGAACTGCTGTATCGAAAGTGGATTTGCTCTGTAAATCTTCACCCAAATCACAATAAAAAAAAAAAAAAGGCAGGAAAGGAAGAAAAGAACAAAATGGATGTCAGAAGAGACTCTAACACTTACTACTGAATGGAGAGTAACTAAAGCAAATGGAAGAAATGACAAGATGAAAGAGCTGAACAAAATATTTCAAAGAGCAGCTTGAGAAGACACAATCAATTATTAGAATGAAATATGCAAAAAACTGGAGTTAGAAAACCAAAAGGGAAGAACACACTTGGCCTTTCTCAAACTAAAAGAACTGAAGAAAAAAATCAAGCCTCAAGTTGTGGTATGAAAAGATTGTATGGACAAAATATTGAATGAAGGAAACATCAAAGGAAAATGGAAGGGGTACACAAAGTCACTGTACCAAAAAGAATTGGTCGATGTTCTTCTATTTCAGGAGGTGGCATATGATCAAGAAGTAATGGTATTAAAGGAAGAAGTCAGAGCTGCACTGAAGGAATTGGTGAAAAACTAGGCTTCAGGAATTGACAGATTACCCATTGAGATGTTTCAATAAATGGATGCTGTGCTGGAGGCACTTACTTGTCTATGCCAAGAAATTTGGAAGACAGACCCATATTTGTACCCATTCCAAAAAAAAAGGTGATCCCACAGAATGTGGAAATTATCAAAAAAAATATAATTAACATCACATGTAAGTAAGATCTTACTTCAGAATCTTAATTCAAAAATGGTTGCAGCAGTATATTAACAGAGAATGTCCAGAAATGCAAGCTGGATTCAGAAGAGGATGTGAAGCGAGGAATATCATTGCTGATATCAGATGGATCTTGGCTGAAAACAAAGGATATCAGAAAGATGTTTACTGAGTTCTGGTAAGATGGTGGAATATGCAGAAAGACTGCACGGACCCTCTTTAATAAAGAAAAGGGAAACCAATTAACAGAGACACAGAAGATAATCCTGGACATCTGAGCCTTGAAGGGAAGGATATAGAAGTGGACTAAACCCCAACTAGCAGAAGAATTTGCATGGAAATATCAAAAAAAAAAGACATACGGAGCTGTGATCTGGCAGTGACCCTGAGTGATCCTGACGGCACAGATAGCTTGAAGATTCCCGAGTGCTCATAGGACCTAAGAATTACCTAAAAATCAGCCCTGCTAGGTGGGGAAGTCATGGAGGACTGCTCTGGTGGCTGGAGAATAAACAGAGAAGGCAAAGAGAAAGGTGGGTTGAACTATGGTGTTTTGCCTGCCCGGAGGGTGCCGTCATTTTGGATGTTCACAAGCAGCTTGATCATTTTGGATATTTAAAGAGACAGTGGTATCCCAGATTCCCGGGGCTTAAGAACACCTTTTGTTTACCAGCAACACCAAGGACACTCCGGACGTGCAGGACTGAAAAGGTGAGACTTTCCTCTTGTTACACTTATACCCCACACCCACTTGGTGGTCATCCCCCACTCCCACCCACCTTCTGAGCCCACAGGAACTCCATCCCAGTTTGTGTGTTCAGACGGATGGAGACTGGGTGCCCTGCCTTGTCCTCCACTGAACTTTTTTTCTCTTTTTTTATTTTTATTTGTTTTCTTTTTCACTTTCTTTTTTCCGGTGTTTAGTTTGCTTATAGTTGTATGTTTTAAAACTAATTTATTAGTATGTTTGTCCTTTTTACTATTATTCTTTAGTAT
>NW_006929823.1:1860-3632 GCF_000298275.1 Orycteropus afer afer
TTTTTACTTAATTTTCCACCTTCTTTCTCATAGTTAACCCCATCCCTTGTTTTACTTTTTGAATTTTTCCCATTTTTTTCTTCACTAATCTCCTTCTCTATCTTTTTTCTCTTAGTGCCCTATCCCCAGATATTGCAGGTTTTCTTGTTTTTTCTTCTTCTATTTCACTTTTTTTCTTTTTTGGATACTATTCGAGTGTGATTACATGATGTGTATTTTGTCCATGTGCTTTTAGTTTTTTGATCATTATTTAATTGTAATTTTTGTCTAACTGAGTGGGAGACAGCAACGGTCCTCATAAGACACAACTACACCCACATCTTCTGCAATTTCACTTACTGTGCGAGAACCACTACCTCCTTCTCCACCAATGGGCCAACTACAAACAGCAATAAGAGCCTGAATCACCCTTGGCTGCTCTTCAAAAACAGTTAACAGAGATGTAAATACAACAATGCCATGATGTCTCAGAGACAACAGACCATCACAGTCCACACAATGAAGCATGATAAAGTGTTAGAAACAAGGGAGCAGGATACAGACCCAGAACACATCCCTGAGGAAGAAGCAGCATTGGAACTCTCTGATAACAAATTCAAAACAATCATATTTAGATATCTTCAAAGGATTGAGAGGGAGACCAAAGAAAACACAAAAAAGAGCCTAGAAGAATTCTGGAGGAAAACACAAGAACAAAATCACAGGGAGTTCCAGCAAGATGTCGGACTAGGCAGAAGGACTGCACAGACCCTCTTCAACAAAGAAGAGGGAAAATAATTAACACAGACACAGAAGATAATCTTGGACCCCTGAGCCTTGAAGGGAATGATACAAAAGTGGACCAAACCCCAACTAGCAGAAGATTTTGCATGAAAATACCAAAAAAGGAGACACACGGAGCTGCAGTCTGGCAGCGACCTGAGCGACCCTGATGGCACAGTAGGCACAGATGGCTTGGAGATGCCCAAGTGGTGATAGGACCTAAATTAACCTAAAAATCACCCTGCTAGCCAGGGACTGCATGGAGTACTGTGCATGGTGGCTGGGGAACAAATAGAGAAGGTGAAGAGAAAGGTGGGCTGAGCTGTAGACTTTTGCTGGTCCAGAGGGTGCTGCTATTTTATAGGCTTAAAAAAAGGCTTGACTATTTTGGATATTTAAGGAGACAGCACTCTTGCAGATTCCTGTGGTAGGACTTAAGAATTAACCTAAAAATCACCCTGCTAGCCAGTGACTGCATGGAGGTCTGTGCATAGTGGCAGGGGAACAAACAGAGAAGGTGAAGAGAAAGGTGGGCTGAGCTGTGGCCTTTTGCCGGTCCTGAGGGCACCTCCACTTTGAAGGTTTAAAAAGCAGCTTGACTATTTTGGATATTCAAAGAGACAGTGCTATCGCAGATTTCTGGGGCTTAAGAACACGTTCTGCTTTCCAGCAAACCCAAGGACACATGGGGCCTGCAAGACTGAAAAGGTACGACATTCTTCTTGTTACTAGACCCTACACCCGCTTGGTGAACGGAGGTGTGGCCATCCCCACTCCAACCTAACTTCTGGGCACACAGGAACTCCATCACAGTCTGTGTGCTCAGACAGAGCCTGGGTGCCATAGCCAGTCCTACACCGATATTTTTTGTTATTGTTCTTTTCCACTTTCTTTTTCCCAGTGATTAGTTTGCTTGTATTTGTCCATTTTAAGTCAACTAATATTATTAATACTTTGGTCCCTTTTATTATTATTCCTAATCTTCCCCTACCAGCTCCTAGTTTTCAGCA
>NW_006929823.1:4399-4833 GCF_000298275.1 Orycteropus afer afer
CATTGGAAGGGCAAAGGAGAAGAATTGATGCGATGGAACACAGAATTAATGAGATGGAAAAAAAAATACCTGAATACTTCTTTGGAAAATCAATCAGAAAAAAAAGAATTAAAACAAAATGAAGAAAGCCTAAGGTTCATGTGGGATACCATCAAAAGGAATACTTAGGTGTCATTGGAATTCCAGAAGAGGAAGAGAGAAACAAAACAAAATTGAGAAAATTGTCCAAGATTTGCTGTAGGAGAACTTCCTGAAATGATGAAAGATGAGAATATATCCATTCAGGAATCAAACGAACCCCAATCAGGATAGACCCCAAAAGAATATCACTAAGACAGATCATCATCAAACTCATCAAAACCAAAGACAAAGACAGAATCCTAAAAGCCATATGGGAAAAACAAAAAGTTACCTACAAAGGACAGCCAGTAAGA
>NW_006929824.1:0-535 GCF_000298275.1 Orycteropus afer afer
TTGCTACTTCCACTTAGGGTCACACTGGTCACACTGAGAGTGAACTTAGCTACACTCATCTTAGCTACTTCCAGTTACGATGATGCTGGACACACTAAGAGTGACATTGGTTACATTTATGTTACCTAACTACAAATATGGTGATGCTGCTCACAGTGACAAAGACCTTACTCTTACCTTAACTGAATGCAGAGATGCCCATGCTGGTCACACTGACAGCCACCTTAGCTATACTTACCTTAGCTAGTTAGGACTGCGATGACCATTTTGAAACTGAAAGTGTCCTTGGCTTGACTTTCCATTCTTAGTTACAGTTAAGATGTTGCTGGTCTCAGTGAAAATGAACTTTGCTAAACATACCTTAGCTGCTGACATTTCCTGGATTGTTATTCACAGTGACATGGACCTAAGGTAGACTTACGGCAATTGGTTACATTTAAGCTGGTGTTGTTCACAGAGACAGTGACCTTAGCTACACTTGCTTAAGCCCCTTAAAATTACGGTGATGATGGTCACAGAGACCATGACCATAGCT
>NW_006929824.1:2940-4825 GCF_000298275.1 Orycteropus afer afer
GTAGCTGCTTAGAGTTACAGTGATGCAAGGGGACTGACTGCTACCTCAGCTATACTTACATTAGCTTGTTACTCTTAGGATGATATTGGTCATACCGACAGTACAGTATGTTACACTTACTTTCCTTAACTATTTAGAGTTACAATGCCGCTGGGCACACAGCAGTGACTTTAGCTAGAGGGATCATAGTTAATTGCAGTGAAGGTGATCCATCACGAACTGACAGTGACCTTAAGTCCACATCGTTTAGAGAGATACTTTTAGAAGGACGCTGGTCACAGTGATAGTAACCTTATGGAAATTTATCTTTTCTGGTGCAATTACCTTGATGGTGGACACCGCCCCCACATCGGTCATCTCCGGTGTCAGAAGCCCCAGTGCTAGCCAAGTATCTTTCCACTTCCTCCCTCGGAGGCTAGGCACCGCCCTTACGGCAAGGTCGCTAGTTCCCACACACACGACACAGCACCCGGATGCCTTGACCTCCTCCAGGGCACCCCCGGAGCCTTTTCAGGCCTCAAAAAATATAATAAATAAAAAAAAAAACAACACCCAGCCAGGATCAGATGGTGTTCCTAAGCTGTGCTATCCATGCCCCGGACACTTGCCCCTTCCAGGTGCACGGCCGGCATGCAGAGCTCCAGACTCGGCCCCAGCCCCCAAGATACCAGCCCTTTCCACTGCTCTGTGTCCACTAACCAGTATCTGCCTGGATGCCGCCCCTTGTCCACATCACTCTGGCGCCCCCTCAGGATGCACCTCAAGCCCAATGACCAGGGCAGGGAAGGGGGGAGGGGAGGCATGGAGGAGGGGAAGGACTGGGGAGTCGTGGTGGAGGGTAGGCACTGTCTCGGGACCCGGCACCCAGTGGGTGTCTCCTCGGAGGCTGCGCACTCACCTCAAGTCCAGGCACCCAGCGTGCCCACCTTCACCAGGCAGCAGCGGCAGAGGCTGCAGCGGCATGCGCAAGCCAGGCACATCACTTCTGCACAGCACGTACTTAGGTGCTAGACAGGGATGTGCACGGAGCACATTCAGTACCCACAGAAGGCTGGCTCCTACCCACATGCTAGCCTGCAGATAACCCTCCACAAGCCCCCAGAGGCGGGGGAGCTGCATCGCATTGCCAGGCCAAACCTCAAGCAGGCATTGCAGGCCCCTGAGCGCCAGGCACCAGCAACTGCTACGTGCCATGAGTGCCAGCTCGCCTCTCATTGGATGTGTGCCACTGACGGACGCAGCCCCGGCCCAATGGCAGCTGGTGGGAGTGGGGCCTGCCTTGGAGACCTTCCAACACCTGGGGCAGCTTTGTCCTCAAATGAGGGCTGTGAGCTGATGGCAAGGGGCATTCTGTGGTCAGATTTCAAGCCCAGGGTGATCTCTTTGGAGCCCTGTCACCTCGGCTAGATGGCTCTGTCTTTGAGATGGGGCTGGTGGTGCTCTCTTTGCTCATTATCGAGGGAAAAAGCACACCGCTCCCCAGTCCTAATGATCTGGGAGATGGGCTGCCCAGTGGGACTCTGCCCACCCAGAGAGATTTCCTTGGCTCATTTCTCAAAGGGGACTCATGTCTCATTAAATCTGGAAGCTTTGTGGAAACCAGTTCAGCATTACAGGCACACACGAGCCTCCACACACAGGTGCCTGGCTGTGTGCCAGGTGCACAGGCTGGCACTCTCCAACCTGAGGGCTCCAGCTTGCTGTGGTTGGATGTGGCGGAATGGCTGCAGCCTCCTCATGACCTCACGGCACCCTGCCCAGTCCTGCGCCACCTGTGCCATCGTTGCTGTGTCCGAGGCCGGACTTGCGACTGCTATTGCTGCATCTGGTAGAGGGGCTTCATCTTTCTCCTTGACCCTTCACGTGGAACGTGTGACTGGGCTCT
>NW_006929825.1:0-1194 GCF_000298275.1 Orycteropus afer afer
ATTTTAAACCATGTAGTGTCCCCTTGTTCTGTTCGAACGACAGCCTCCTGGTCAAGGTACAGATTCCTCATGAGTACAATCAAGTGCTCGGGGAAAGAACCATAGAGACAATTCATTCATTCTCCATACTTCCACATTCTGCCTGTCTGGGAGCCTGCTCAAACATACAGGGGAGGCTTGATAAGGCCCAGGAGAAAGTAAAAACCAAAGAAGACTTGAAAATTGCCAAACTTTGATTGTCCTCCCCAGTCCACACAGATCTACCCACAAGGGGTGGAAACCTTAGTGGCCTAAGTTGTTTGAGCACAAGCTCCTACTGTCATTGCTTTTTTGCAGCCAAGTCTGGAGTGAATGTTTCTGATTGGTTTGCCCAGGTCATGTGCCTGCTCCCTAGCCACAAAGGAGACTGGGAAAATGAATAACTGGCCATTCCAGCTTTTATAGTCCAAGATAGTCTCTTCTTTTCACCAAAATTCTTACCACAGAAAAGTCTCCACATATAAAAAAGGGACTCAGATGCCAAGCAGCTCCAGAATAGCAAAAACAAACAAACAAACAAAAACCTGCTTTTATGACTAATTTGATTAATTACTTAGCTAAAAGGGTAGCTGAATCTGCTCAAGAAAATGATTCAAAGGACTGAATTCACTGATTATTTTTGCGCAGGCTCTATCTTACTGTGAACAATCCAAGCTCATGAAGTAGAAAAGTTGGGAGTTGGGATTAGGGAGTATAAAATGATTGACAGTTGCCAGTCTTTGCTTTCTTATTCATGTTATGGCCCTCCCAATCATGGATCCCCTTATGTAACTATACCCTGTTTTCCCATGGGCTGGTATAATCATTTCACAGCCTACATTTCCCTCTACTCTATGAAGCAATTACAGTTCCATAAACAAATGCTTACCTTAACCTGTAAACTGCTATTTAAAGAAACCTTGAGGCTGAACCCTCCTTTAAAGGAGAAAATCTTTTTGTGATAGAAATACCACAATTACCCTGAAATTTTGCATATTGGACATTCTCAAAGTGGAACTCGCCTATCAATATTGAGCCACCATTATAAATATACATCCCTTGGGGACATTTTCTGGAGTTCTGTGTGACCCCAGAGGGCTTCTGGTTAGAATGAAGTAGAAATGTCAAAGGCAGGGAGCTCTTTAATCGGGAACAAGTCATATTTTATTATTCAGC
>NW_006929825.1:1519-4821 GCF_000298275.1 Orycteropus afer afer
AAGTCAAATGCTCTTGTAACCACCCATCCAAATAAAGAAATAGAATTTTTCCAGTGACCCAAAGATTCCCTCCCACATGCCCATTTCTATTCATTTTCTTCTCCACAAAGTAACTGTATCCTGACTTTTATGTTTCTGTTTCTTTTATGTTTCATGTTTCTTTATAATTTATCACCCAAATGTGCAACCTTAGTTCCTATGTATGTTAAATCACTTTTAATCTATAGGTTGCATATCCATCCTATTCTTTTTCTTAGAAATTATTTGTTGCAGACCCTAAACCATCTGATCTCAGTTTCCTACAGTCTGGGTTTTGCTGAGTGTTCACTTGTTCAGTTTAGCATGTTCCTTAGTCCCCTGTATTCCCTGAAAATGGCCAGTTGGGTCCAGATCTCAGTTCCTTTGTCCAGACCACAAGAGGTACATCAGGAGACATCAGGAGAATGGTTGCTTTATTATGATGTTAGAAGTCATTGATCCTCAGTGCCTAGATTCAATAATTGTTTAGTATAAATGACGATACTCTTATTCACTCCTTTGCCCTTAATTTATTAATTGGAATACTTCTATAAGGAGATATTCCTCCTATAGTTCACATAAGGAAAGCAGGCTAAATGTTTGATCTCTCCCCTCTCTTTACCAGATTCCAAGATCATAACCTGGTTCAATATAAATTTATCCAAGCTGACAAATTATATATTTTAAAATATAATTATGAACTCATAAATTTAAATATATCTTGTGGGTTTTTAGCCATTCCCATTATTATCCTCACTGAAGTTTAAATTGACTCATCCTTGGCCAGGGGGAGCTTTTTAAGTTTCTGAGTCCTTTAATATGATTCTAGTGGTCTTTATAATCTCTTTCCAGTATGACAAGATGTTCCAGATTTATCTTGTATATTTCACCTTTCCCTAGAGCTTGTTGTTGTTGTTATGTGCCGTGGATTCGGACTCAACTCATAGCGACTCCTCCTTGGGTTTCCAATGCAGTATCACTACGAAAGTAGATTGCCTCATTTTCCTTTCGAGGAGTGGCTGGTGGGTTTGAACCGCCAGCCTTCTGGTTAGCAGTCAAGTGCCTTAGGCAGTATGCTACCAGAGCTCCCTCCCCTAGAGCTAGTACCTTGAATTCAGACTTCTAACCTCCTAAAATGTGAGGAAATAAATTTCTGTTTACTAAAGCTACCTACTCGTGGTATTTCTGTTATAGCTGCACTAGGTAACCAAGGCAAATGCCATTTGTTAAGAAGCCCTGATTCCCAGTATACAATGTGTGTATTAGAGGTGCTCATTCCTGCTACACAGTTAGGAATAGATCTCGATGGTAACCTGGAGACTGCCTGTACTGTTTTATTTAATCTTTTTGCTGTTACACTTGACTCTCCTTTCTTCCAAGTGGAGTATACAGACTTCTTGAGGACACCGGAGATAATAAAATTAGAATAGCATATAAGGCTATCTACTTCCGTAGTGATACTGCCTCGGAAACCCAAGGAGGGGTCGCTATGAGTCGGGTCTGACTCACGGCACATAACAACACCAACAACAACCATTTACTTTACCTTATATTACCCAGCATTCTCAGAAAACTACAAATACCACTACCACAATATGATTACTGAAGATAGTTTTAAAACTCTGTGTATGTTCTACTCATTGTCCCCCAATTTTTTGTAGTTATAATGCAACGCAACGCAATGTACTGCCGTGGAGTCGGATCCAACCCACAACGACCCTTCCTTAGGTTTCCGAGGCCGTATCACTACAGAAGTAGATTGCCCAACCTTCCTTCCAGAAGTAGATTTGAACCGCCAGGTTTCTGATTAGCGGTCAAATGCCTTAGGTACTACACCACCAGAGCTCCCTTTGTAGTTATACTATGTATGAATTACATGCAATATTCTCTCCCTTTTGATCTTTATTCGATTTAAGTTTTAAAAGTAACCATGCACTTAATGAGAAGCCCTGATTACACAAAGGTTAAGCACTCAACTTCTAACTGAAAGTTGACAGTTCAAACCCACCAGCTGCTCCTGGCCATCTGCCCTCATAAAGATTACAGCCTAGGAAACCCTATAGGGACAGTTCTACTCTACCCTATAGGGTTGCTATGAGTCGTAATTGATGCTAGGGCACACAATAACAAGAACAACATGCATTTAATGTTCAACACCAACACTTAAAGTCAGTGTCTCTTTAGTTATTTTGCTTGTATGAAGCTTGTTCTCTAGCAAATCCCTCAAGAAGAGCTCATAGGAACAATAGTCTCTGAGTTCTTACATGTGAATAATAGTTATTTGTTTCTTTGTGTGTAAAAGTCTGTTTTTCTAGATATAAAATCCTCAATGTATAATTTCTATCCTCAAGTATCTTAAAAAAATCACTTCATTTTCTTCTAGCTGACAAAAAGTCTGATGTTAACCTAATTTTCTTTCCCTTATAAACCATTTCCTCTTTTGGACTAGATGCCTGAGTATATGTATATATATATATTCTTTTTAAGATGCAGTAATTTTACTAGAACATGTCTTGTTATTAGTCATTCAGGCTCAACTTCTCAGGCATGCTATGCAGGATCAGATTTTGTTTTTGTTTTTAATTTGAGGAAAGTTTTCTTGCATTATAATTTCTAGTATTTGTTTTGTCTCCTTGCTTTGATCTCCTCTTCAGAGACTCCTATTATCCATTTATTAGATCTTCTAGACCTCTGTTCAATATTGTCATTTTCTTTCAAGTTTCTCTTACCTTTATTTCTGAGTTTTAAGAATTTCCTCCTTTTTACCTCCCATTATTCTGAAGACATTATCTGTTGTGTTTATTCCTCTTGTGTCCCTTCTACTGGTCTTCATCTCTGAAATGATTTTATTTTCCTTTTCTTTTCTTTCTAATTCTTTTCTATTATTTGTGATATACTCCTTGAGTTTTCCTAATTCTCATTCTTGTTTTTCTTATATCATTTTAAAAATGTCTTTTAGCACATTTTGAAAGAGTAGGTTACAGTTTGACCTGTTCTGTTGACATGTCTTTCTGGCATACTTTTACTGTCTGTGGAGAAGTTATTCCCTACCTTATTCCCTTTGTTCTTTGTGTGTGTGTGTGTGTGTGTGTGTGTGTGTGTGTGTGATTTGGTTGAAAGTTTAAAGAGCAAATTCACTTTTCATACAGCAGTTCCCATACACTTTGTCTCATGACATTTACCACAGTTTACCCCAATGCAACAGCTCCCCTCCCACTTCCTTCCCATAGTTACCTCTTCCCTGTGTCCATCCCTCCATGCACTCCTGCCCCCTGAGCTGTCTC
>NW_006929826.1:0-752 GCF_000298275.1 Orycteropus afer afer
ATGGTTATCTAGGAATCATTGTGAAGCTTAAACGATAATGACATTTCCTAATGAGGACCAGTTCCAAATAAGAATCTTATCTCTTGTAAGGTACAAAATAGATCAAGAGACCATCAGGAGCTCTCTGGATAGACTCTGCTCTTTCCAGAGAAGGAATTGCAGCAAGAGGATGAGTTTGAGTCCTGTATCTGTCACTTACCAGCTGTAAGATCCTAGGTAAATTACTGAACCACTCCAGGTCAGTTTCCTCGTATGTAGATTGCAGGTAACAGTAACTGACTCTTCATAGACCACAGGGAAAGCATTAAATTAGTTAATGTTTAAAAACCAGTTACTGTCTTGCTCTAAAGCAAAGATGAAAAGATAAGGGGGTAGGGAAACTAAAGTGTCAGCAGTGGAGCCACCAGAATGCAATTAAAGAGAAAGTTGACCCATTGTGAAAAATATAACTAAGGTCACTGAACACATTTGTGTAGAAGTTGTTAAATAAAAACCTAATTTGCTGTGTGCATTTTCACAACAAAATATTACTTTAAAAAAGTTTTCTGTCAAGTCAGTTCTGACACATAGTAACCCCATATACTCCATAGGGTTTTTAGTGACTGATAGTTGGAAGTAAATCGCCCGACCCCTTTTCCAAGGTCCCTCTGGGAGGACTCGAACCTCCACCTTTTGGTTAGCAGTGAGTGTGTTAGCCATTTACACCACTGGGGGACCCCAGTTACATTTAGCTAGTGGGTTTAATAGTGTCT
>NW_006929826.1:2212-2942 GCF_000298275.1 Orycteropus afer afer
TGTATTGCAGGTTGTTAATGAGTCTTCCTCCAATCCTGATGCCAAGTTCTTCATATAATCCACCTTCTCAGATTATTTGCTCAGTATATAGATTGAATAAGTATGGGAAACAGATACAACCCTGGCACCCTCCCTTCTTGATTTTAAACCATTCAGTGTTCCCTTGTTCTGTTGTAACAACAGCCTCCTGGTCATTGTACAGCTTTCTCATGGGTACAGTTAAGTGTTCTAGAATTCCCATTCTTCTCAATGTTATCCACAATTTTTTATGATCCACACAATCAAATGCTTTTGCATAGTCAATAAAACACAAGTAACTGAAATTTGCAAAGATCTAGAGTTAGAAAACCAAAAGGGAAGAACACACTCAGCATTTCTGGTATCCTTTGCTTTGAGCCAAGATCCATCTGACAGCAGTTATGATATCCCTTGTTCCATGTCCCCTTCTGAATCCAGCTTGCACCTCTGGAAGTTCTCTGTCAATATGCTGCTTCAACGTTTTTGAATTATCTTCAGTAAGATTTTACTTGTGCACAATATTAATGATATTTTTTGATAATTTCCACATTCTGTGGGATCACCTTTCTTTGGAATGGATACAAATATGGATATATCCCAGTGAGTTGGCCAAGTAGCTGTCTTCCAAATCTCTTGGCATAACCAAGTGAGTGCCTCCGAAAGGGCATCCATTTGTTGACACATCTCAGTGGGTAGTCTGTCAATTCCTGGA
>NW_006929826.1:5867-6382 GCF_000298275.1 Orycteropus afer afer
TTGGAGATAGAAATAATGCATGGTAAAATTTTGCAAGACCAACAACATATTCATTACAAATATCTTTTTTCAATAATGTAAATGATGACTATAACATGGATTTCACCAGATGGAATACACAGGAATCAGATTGACTACATCTGTGGCAAGAGGCAATGGAGAAGTTCAATATCTTCGACAAAACAAGGCCAGGAGCTGACTGGGAAGCAGACCATCAACTGCTCATATGCAAGTCCAAGTTGAAGTTGAAGACAATGAAAATAAGTCCACAAGAGCCAAAATATGGCCTTGATAATATCCCTTCTGAATTTAGAGGCCATTTAAAGAATAGATTTGCGGGACTAAACAACAATGACTGAAAACTAGAGAAATTGTGGGATGACATCAAGAATAGAGTGCCTGCTGAGTTCAAATTGCTGACTTTTGGTTAGCAGCCCAATGCTTTAACCAAAGCACCAACAGAGCTCTTCGCAGCACACTTGTTGTTGTTGTTGTTAAGTGCCGTCAAGTCATTT
>NW_006929827.1:0-1412 GCF_000298275.1 Orycteropus afer afer
TTGTTGTTGTTGTTGTTATGTGCCGTCGAGTCGGCCCCGACTCATAGCGACCCCTCCTTGGGTTTCTGAGGCAGTATCACTACGGAAGTAGGATTTTGGGGGTGACAGAAAAGTTCTGGAACTAGACGGAGGTGGTAGCTCCACAACATTGTGAATGCCCTAAATGCCACTGAATTGTTCACTTTGAAATGGTTAATTTAATGTATGTGCATTTCACTTCAATAAATTCACAAAAAGTGTGTTACTACTATTTCTGCTGCTGCTTTCACAGGAGCAGAGAAGCTTAGAGCAGCCCCAGGAGTGTGGCGGAGCTGGCAGGCTCTGGACCCCCAGCGCCTTTTAAACCCAGTGGGTATTTTCTGCCCTTGCTTTTGCTTTCCCGCTAGCAGCCACTGACCGCTCCACTCCCTCCCCAACTTTACAGAGACACTGGCTGGCCTTGGGGTCCGTGCACATGCCGCTCCACCCCCACCCCTGTCCTCCCACCTCACCCAGACACCCAGACATCACGTGTTAGAATTCCTCTGGTCTCCGGAAGACGCCCTCTTTCATCCTTTCTTCAACCATCTCACCCTTGTCTACCACTCAAATAACAATCCAGACCCAGTGCAAACATCTGCATTCCTCTGTTTCGCCCAGCCTGCTCTGCTAAGAGCTAGACTCGTGTGTCTACCTGCTGACCTGACCTTTCCTTTGGGCCCCTGGCAGTCAACTTCTCCAGGAGGAAACTCAAGCTCTTTCTCCTCAATCTTACCTGGTCTCCTCCCAAGGGATTGATTGGTTCCTGCCTTAGGAAAGGGTAACCCGTCTGCCCATTCCTTCCAAACAGGAAACTGTAACCATCCTTGCCACCACTCTTCCCCTCAGCATTCATAACCAAACGCCCAATTGAGTTTCACTTCTCTGCGCCTGGGTCTCCTGTAAAATAGGTGTTATGATAAAAAACAAAAACAAAAAACCCTCCAAACTCACTGCCACCAAATCGATTCCAACTCATAGTGACCCCCTTTGGGTTTCCAAGGCAGTAAATCTTTACGGAAGTAGATTGATCAGTCTTCCTTCCAAGGAGTAGCTGGTGGGTTTGAACCACCAACCTTCTAGATCTGCCACCAGAGCTCCTCAGGTATCATGATACTAACCAAAAAACCAAACTCACTGCCGTCAAGTTGGATCCGACTCATAGAGACCCCTCCTTGGACTTCCGAGGTGGTATCACTACAGAAGTAGATTGTCCAACCTTCCTTCCAAGGAATGGCTGGTGGGTTTGAACTGCCAGCCTTCTGGTTAGCAGTCAAATGCCTTAGCACTGCACCACCAGAGCTCCCTGGTATCATGATAGAACTTATTAAAGGAAACAGTACACATGCCTCCATTATTATTGCTGTATAACAAAGCTTGTTGTTGTTGTTGTT
>NW_006929827.1:1807-2603 GCF_000298275.1 Orycteropus afer afer
ATCGTGGGTAACTCGTCCACAACACTGGCAATCACTATGGAAGGCAGATGTGACCATACTGATGAGGAAACTGAGTCACAGAGAGGTTGATAACACGTCCAAGATCACATAGCTAAGCATGTCTTAGGGGTGAAAGTTTAATCAGGTCATGGGTTCCAGACTCTGTGCTCTCCACCATGGCACACACTGCCTCTCTTGGATCCCTAGGCTTTGGAAAAGGGTTGGGGTTGTACTGTAACTGTGCTGGGAGCACCATCCATACTCAAATGCCTCCTACAGGTCAACTTCTCTGCACCTTGGTTTCCCCAGGGAAGCAATTTTATTTTCTAAGTGATCATTCATATTTCTCAAATCCATCTCCTCTCTGTCTCCATAACTACAGTCCTCCATGTTCCCACTGGGGCACCAGATGGGCTTCCAGCTTCCTGTCTAGTCCTGAGAATGTGAAAATCAACCCAATAGCAGTCAGACCTTGAAAAACAATGTTTCCAGACACACATGGGCTGGGCAGAGACCCACGGCTGCCAAAATGAGTGGCAAAAGCCTTTCTTTCAAATGACCGCTGCTTTCTTACCAATGATAAGAAGTCTTGCTGCTATCCCCCTGCCTCACAACCAAGGATGACCAAGACACTGTTGGGAAATAGTTAAAAACAAAATCTCCTGCCAACCCAGAAAATCCTTTCCACAACGTAGTCAAGAAAGAGAACAGTTGTCTAATGGAATAAGCATTAAACCAGACTGGGATGCCCATCACGGGTAATCTGCCATTAGCCATTTGTAATCTCATTAAGATT
>NW_006929827.1:4063-4622 GCF_000298275.1 Orycteropus afer afer
CCGTATAAAAACATCCCTGACAAGGTTGTAGTCACTTCTTGGTCACAGCCAGCTACTCAGAGGGAGCAAGTAGCTGAACCTGTGGGCTCGGGACCATAGTCACAGGCAACATTGAGCTCAATGGGCATAACATACTACACAAAACATTGTTCCACTTCCTACTTTGGCAAGTAGCGACTGGGATCTTAAAAGCTTGCAAGCAGCCATCTAGATTCAATGATGGGTCTCTCCTCATTCAGAGCAAAGATGAATGAAGAAAAACAAAGATTCATGGAAACAATTAGTCCTAGTGACTGGTATACCACGCAATCCTCAGCCTATACGACTATGAGACCCGAAGAACTAGATGATGTCTGGCTACCACTGTTAGCCACTCAGACAGGGATCTATGTAGGAGATCCTAGATAGAGAGGGAGAACAATGTGGAACAAAACTCAAAATCATTTGGGGGGGAAAAAAAAGGGGGACCAGGTTTGCTGGTCTGATAGAGCCTGGTAGAACCACTGAGACTATGGTCCCTAGCTGCCCTTCAGGTCTGGAATTGAACCCACACCTGTGG